>NC_082386.1:10792705-10892705 GCF_031168955.1 Gadus macrocephalus
TCACCGCAATACAGTTATACGTGACTTAAAGACACCCAAGAGAAGGAGGGAAAAGTGTGGGGGTCAGTGACCCCCTGGCCCCGTCTGGCCCCGTCTAGCCCCCTTGCTTGTATTAGCTAGGTTCTTATGACAAATCATAGTGCTCACTGGAGAATGAATCATTGAAATGAACAGGCAACCATTTGGAATTGGTACATTCATGAGCTGTCCCGGAACCACACAAGCAAACAGACTTTGAAGTGAGGGTGTACATCATATCCCTAGCATCCAGTCTGTCGATCGAGCTCACTGGAACCTGCGGGCTAAGGCAAGCCATCACAAAGTGGAGCCATCGTGTTGTTCTTACATAACGTGACATTTTAGAAGCACATTTATGCTCGGCGGTGAGAAAACACAGCTAAAGTGCACCGTCGGAAACGTTTTTTATCAGATGTATAGCCAACTAACCAAGGCTGCCGTGAGTCATTTTGGTTGAGAGAAAGTTTCTTCCAAAGTGGCACATCTTTTGAATGAGTCTGGACGCTATCCAGAAGGCAGATTGAAAAACGTCCACTTTCCTATCCAAGAGGTGCTGAGACGGTTGCCGGGCGCATGGTGGGTAAAGACGACGCTGGTGTTTTCATTGCATCCTGCCGCACCACAGAATCTTCATTTCGGTCCGCCCGTAGCTCTAATGCGAAAAAGAGCCAAGCAAGGGTTTTCAGAGCATTCTGGACTCTTGGCTCTCAATACCTCACCTGGAGATAGAGTGCGAAGGGAGATGAAGGCAGAGAGATAAAAGAGGGAACGGAGCGGGTTGGCCTTAAGATACCTGCTGCGATACATAAATAAAATCATGGCGGGAGAATAGAGGGCTGATGTTCCTTCCATATTTATTTCTTTGTCGGTGAGCGTATGATCTGAGAGGGGGTCGCGTTGGGGGCGCGGGAGCCCCGGGGGCCACGACGTGCCTGGAGAGGGACAATGTGTGTGTTTGCTCTCTTCCCCTCGCTCCTCTCAAAGTAGGCTGATTCACCAAGGGAACGGCGCCTTCTCCAGTGCTGTCAGAGGCCATCACAAGAGCACGGGGAAAGGCCGCCCCTCTGCCACACAATAGATGGGGGTCGCACTAACACAAAAGAACAACGGAGGGAGACGAAGGAGGGAGCGCTCCGACGGGAGAGCCCCACAAACAGGTGCCTCTGTGTTCCCTGCTCCTGGGGCGTCCCTGCGGAGCCCAGCGTTGCTGTCGACTCGGCGCTCGCTCGCCACTGGCTCCGCCATTCAGAAGCCGGGGTGAGAAGCCCATGCGAGTGTGGCAGCGGGGGCCGGGATACACGTCAGGTAGGGTGTTTGGGACCTGGATTAGCACCTAATGACCCGTCTCCAGAAACATGGTCGGTCGAAACAAATGAGGAGCAGTAAAGTTAAACCCCCAGAATTCACAATTTGTAACATTTAAACTAGCTCGTAGCTTAAAACAACCTTGACAAAATCTGTAATTAATGCTGATCGGTAGTGATTTCGTTATTGTTATGAATTATATCACAACCTAGAACCGATTTTTTGTACAAAAAAAAGGCCGGCCAGCTACCTCTCTCTTTGTTTACAAGAATCTGACTATGGAGATTCTAAAGAACCCTCCCACTCACCCAAAGCCCCTCCTACTCACCCTTAGCCCATCCCACTCACCATAAGCCCCTCCCAATCACAGACCAGGCCAACTAATGGTGTGATCCAGATGGCTCGGACACCAGCCTTCCAAGTTGGAATTGTGACGTAATTTCCGGTCTCGGAACACTTATAGCGTTCCCGTTCGACTTTGTGATTGTGTCATGAAATTGGCTAGTCATTGTTTATTGTTAGCTACATTAGCCTCTTTAGCAAACCAGCTCACAAACAAACAACATAACTTTACATTGTAAAGCGCGCACAGCAAGAAAAAATATAATATGGTATTATAAATATAAATTGGTGACCGGAATAAACTAGCAATGTAATCAAGTGTGTAAGAGCATTTAAAATCTAAACAAATACAAAGAAAATAAATCTCTTCACGGGTGCAGCCAATTTTGTTGAGAGCGTCATCACTGCTCTTGGTCTACCCACAGAATTCCGAGAGATGAAGACAAAATTGGGGGCGTGCCTCTGAGGAATGCCGCAAGAAACCTGGGAGAATTCCCGACTTCCGACTCGGAAGGCTGCCGTCCGAGGAATCTGGAACACACCATGAGCTACGCTAGTTCACAACACGTCGTTCTCAGTTAGAGAGGAGTTCAGAACCCAGCTGTACGTACGGAGTCGTATGTATCGTATGTACGGCCGGGCATGCGCCCAACACCTCTTTCAGGTCAACGATTCTGATGAAGGGAATCAGATTGGATGCAGTCACATCCTGACCCAAACCATGTGACACGCCTCAGGAGGGGAGGCGATATCCCACAATGCAACGGTTTCCTCAGCTGTGGCTCTTGACGCGGTGTAGACTCTTGTAGCTCTGCTAATGCCAGCCTGTTGTGCGGGGTCTGTATACAGGAAAACAGGATTACGTTGTCATGCCTTCTGCAACATGTTTGTCCTGGATGATGCGTTCCAGCCCACCAGGTGCTGAAATAACCTGAGAGATCTGGGGAGTGCACTTTGCCCCCCTGGGTTTGTCTTTTAACAGCCAGGGCTGCTGCTGCAGGAGTAAACGCAGTGCTAAGCATTGACTATTACAATTGCATTCCCTGTATACAACAAAGAGAGCTAGGATGCTAGATGCTACACGATGCTAAGTACTTTTTTATGATGAGTGCGTACATTAAGTGTCATCATTTCATTAAGTGTTCATCGAGTTAATCAGGTGTATTTAATAAACTTCCGGCCCAAGTATTTATCAATTAGCTTGTTTTTATATCATGGCTAGGCCTGCTAGTGGTGTGCTTCTTGCAACCACACTTTGGTTGGAAATACAAAAGGTGTTTTGTGCTAAAAGTATAACAGCAGTACGACCTATGAGCCTCTCCGGGTGTCAGTGAGAACAAGAAGAAAGAAAAAAGTCCCATCTCAAGCGGCGACGGGGGAGCGTAGGCAGGTGATAGCGCTACAACTGCACCCTCGCCACGTCAAGCTGCATTAGTATCAGAGGAACCGGAGGAGCGGAACGGGAGGTGAACGGTTCAGTAGTCAAGTGCAGCTGAGCCTTCACCGGGCCGAGGGGGGAGGAGGGAGGAGAGACGAGACAGAAAGAAGGGGGCGAGATGAGGATAGAGGACAGGTGAGAGGAAGAGGAGGGAGAGGAGACGCAGGGGCAGGAAGAGGAGATGAGAGATGGAGAGAGGGGAGAGGAGGAACGGATGTGAGATGAGGGAACGAACATGAAGGAAGAAGGGGAGGTCGGGTTAGGGGATAAGCGAGCGGGAGTTGTCCCATAAAGCTGTGCATCTTAATAATAATATCCCTCACTGCCTATTCATAAGTCAATATAAAGGAACATTCTCTTACATTTTCTGCGCGCTATGGAAGGCTCAAAGTGCCGCATTGAGCCGAAAGTAAAGGACAGGGAATAAAGTGTCTCACTTCCATGAAATTGGGGCACACCACTAAAAAAACCTTTTGTAGGAACATTCAGCTGTCTTAAAAATCCACCCGTGGCATTATAAGTGCTCCATGCCTCTTCTGGCAGCTATTAAGACTTAAAGGCTAATTGTGAGCTGTCAGCTCCGCCCGCCCGTCTAATACAGCCACCGCGCCGAACCGGAACAGAACAGACCCGCACACAGAACAAAACGCAACCAGGGAATAAAACACACCCGCTATATGCTGCAGAGAACGAGAGAGAGAGAGAGAGAGAGAGAGAGAGAGAGAGAGAGAGAGAGAGAGAGAGAGAGAGAGGCAAAACGAAAGGTCAAGCAAGAGGGAGGGAGGTAAGGTGGTGTTGGACCCCTCTCCCTCCTGCAGAGACAGACTTTAGCCTTGGCTGGCTAACTTGCCTCTAAGTGCCGCAGAGTCCCGCCCTCCCCCGCACCCCTGAGGACAGGAGGCAGAATGAGAACTTACTGTTCAAGCAGTGAGTGAGGGGAAGGGAAAGAGTGGCGATGTAATCAAGCAGTTAAAAAGAACCCTGATGAGGCAATTCAAAACGAGCTGGCTTTATGAGGGAGGCATTATTTTGTTTGTGTGTGTGTTTGTGTGTAGTGTGTGTGTGTGTGTGTGTGTGTGTGTGTGTGTGTGTGTGTGTGTGTAGTGTGTGTGTGTGTGTGTGTGTGTGTGTGTGTGTGTGTGTGTGTGTGTGTGTGTGTGTGTGTGTGTGTGTGTGTTGGTGTTTGTATGTGTGTGCAGCCATGTAGCCGTGTAAGCATGTGCGCGGGCTAGCGTGCATGTGTGTGCCTGTATAGCTGAGTGTGCATGCGTGTGCCATGCTCTCACGTGTGTGTCAGTGAGTGTGTGCATGCTTTATGAGCAGCATCCGTCTGTAGCCCGGCCCCCCCACTCAGCATCTCCCTCCATGTGGACCGGGGTTCTCCCGATAATACATTATTTTATTACACACGTCGTTGGCTCTGGGCCCCAGCGAGGCCCGGCTCCTGAGACACGAGGCTCCTTCTGCCATCGCCAGACACCCATGTTGTTAAGGACGTATGAATATTTTATGGGGCGGTGGGATGTGTCCGGGTCGTCAGCGTCCGACTGGGGAGTAATCGTGAGAGATTGACACCCGCCCCGCCAAGTGTGGGTGTCTGCCTGGATTGACTTGTCCAATCACAACATGGTTTTAACGTTGGCTTTTTCATCCCCCTCGGTCACGCGGCGTGCCTCCATTCACCAAAGCATGCTGGGAGAGAGAAACTACAGAAATAAACATAACAATCTAATCACCTGAGCTGCATCTCAGACGGTGAACGCTTGGAAGAAGGCATGCTGGGTAGGCATCGAATCCCACCTTGAAGAACAAGCGTTGCTTACCTAATGTGGAAACAGGTGAAAGGATCACATTCCGGTAGCAACGTGAATGCCCTGACCCAAAAGAGAGGTCTCTAAGATGAATCACTAATGGTGGGCCACCCTTTTCTTTCTATATATTATTTATATTTCTATGTATTCTATGTATGTTTCTGTTTTGCGGTGCAGTGATGTCTGACTCCTGCATCTCTCTTCCTGAACCCCCGGCTCAGAGCTGTCTGTTGCCAAAACGCTAAGCTCTGGTTTATAGAAGGTGGTAACACTGAATATCTGAAATGTGGCATAAACTGATGCTACGCTCAGTTTATGCCTATTTTTATTATTTATATGAACACATGGGCCAGCCTTGTTCTAACAGGTTTTAACTGGCTCACAGTTTGTTTACATTGTTCCATTGCGAAGCAAGCAACTAGGGGATCCCCCAGAGGGTCAAGGGTTTATCACAGCCAGGAAATAATTGATCACCAGGGAAAGCCAGGCCAGGCATGTCAGCATGGCAATGCACGAGAAGACGGAGTAGAGTTTCCAGCAGAGCCGTGCACACAGAGAACAGACACAACAACCTGCCGTCTTGCACAGCACATGACAGGGCAGGTAAAGTGTGTCAGTCCTGAAATAGGTCTGACTACTTTTAGAACCGCTGGACTACATTAGAAGGAACACGGGAGAGAGCACCAAGGTATGTCACAAAAAAAAAGAAAACCTGAAACTAAGATCGCACAGATTGCTATCATTTATCAATAATTCACACATCCAAGGCATAGATTCTACGCTGCATGTGCAGTGCCACGCAACACACCCCCACCTCGCCGGATTAGAGAAGAAGACGCCAAGAGATAAAAACACAAGATTTGAGAAATCAAAGCTGTCTAAAGTGTGCCAGTCAGTAAAACAGACTTCCTGGAGAGAGGAGGTGCTTCCATCCCAGCTCACATTAGATGTTGAAATATTCATGGGCCGGGTGTGTGGATCAATGGGCCGCTCTGACTGCATGCCACTGACATTCCTCAGGAAATTTCTTCATTTGGAGGGCCGGGTCGATACCTCATTACGGCCGCTTCACAACGTCTCGTGTCTGCTGGCCCGGTCCGACACGGCCCCGCGATACCCCTGCCTCCACACACACATCACAGGTCTTATCTTCTCCATCACACGCATGCACATACGCACACACACACACCAATACACACACAAACAAATGGCCATGCTGGGAACAGCGTCCAGCGGAACAATGGACAATGCCCCCTCCTCCTGATTCTCTTCCTCACCACCTCCTCTTCCTCTTTCTTTTTATCTGAAGAGTCGGTTCAATACAACGTATGCAGTGAGATGCAGGGAACGGGGGAGGGGGGGGGGTTGGGGAAGGGGGGGGGTAATCAATAGTCGTAGTATGGATCAATGCCTAAATACAGGCTCACACACGGTGGGGACAAAAGAAGGGGAAAAGCGAGATCAATATCCTAGCTGCCTTTTGCATAGTATGGCAAGTTAGCAGTCAGAGCAATCAAGAAAGGGAGAGAAGTATTCGAGAGGGATGTACAGCCAAATAAATCTATTAGATTCAATGCAGAATGCGTGCCGGGACTTAATCACATTACGAGGTGTCGGGAGAAACCTGAACGTATTTGTACGTAGCGTCGGTCCTCCGAGTGTCTCTGCAGAGGCGGACGTGGGCGATGACATGTGGTGAGAGCCTATGGCAAGAAGCTTGAGGGACACAAGCATCAGAGGAGAAGAACTTAATCCCCTCTGATTCATTCCCTGCAAAGGATCCTCAAGCTACGTATGGTGCACTCGAAAAACTGGCGCCTTGAAGCTCGAAAGACTCCAAAGAGTATGGGTTTCTCTTGACCATCCGGCCACTACTTTTTCACTCGACACACACACAGGCACACCTAATCGTTAGGGCCATCAGTGCCATCATTTGGGTGTCAAGTGGATGTGATGCGTGTCAAACTGAATTCCAATCAGTAGGGGAACAATTTAATGCTAATCTCTAATAATTACATACGAGGCAAAAGCCCGACAGATCGAGGCGCACAAATCAAAACCGAGGCTTGGTTTAGACAGTGGGGGAAAAACTAGGCATAGTTGCCCACTGAAATGATCCAGTGAGATTCTGTTCACTCTTGCAGGGACATGAGGCTCTGAGGAGCTGTTGTTGTTGTTGTTCTTTGGGAAGTACCTTAACGTGCGTCATGTTGCCGACAGTACAAAGAGACGCTAAGAGACGAGCAGAGATGAGAAGGGGAAAGAAGGGATGAGGGTACATTAGATTAGAAAAGAGGAGAAAAGAGGCGAAGAGAAACGAAGGGAGGCCTATTAAGGTAATGAATACAAACTGAGCCAAAGCCCACCTGCAGGGTGCTTGAGGTGTGAAGAATCAACTATTACCCCGGCAACGCAAATAAACAGCCGTCTAATGTTTAGAAGGAAAAAAACTAATTAGTAATTACGTGGTTCACAACAAGAGAGCAATGGTGCAGCTCCATTGTCTTCATGCAGTCTAAGGGTGGCTTGCTGGGACACAAGCTCTGGCTGCAATGGAAGTGGCAGGCGGAGAGACCAGTGTCTCCACATCGCAACCAGCCCGCCACTGCCACAGTGAATTAGTCAGCCTCTCCAGCATCTCTGTACTCGCACTCTACCTGCTGATGGAGCGCCAGACTTTGATATCACCCTAACAGGGAATCAAACAACAAAGAGGGACTTTTCATCTTTGCGTGCGTGTGTGGCTGCGTGCGTGCCTACGTGCATGCGCACCACTGTGTACGTATTAGGTCTATGTTACGGCGTAAATAAGACTGGGTAGGTGTGTGTGTGTAAGACAAGAATCAGAGAAAGAGAGAGCAAAATGGGAGGGAGAGTGAGAGGGAGCCATTGATGTTCCTTGCTGATCAAATCACTTGCGCCTCCCCAAGAGCAAACACAGACCCTCGCAGGGTCACATGTCTGCTAATGAGTAGCATCCTATCAGAGCGGATGTCCCCATCAGACACAGCCAAGGGGTGCGATTCAGCGACGCCCAGGCCGCCACACACACCTTTCCTTTGGTACCCACTCCACCAGCTCTCCATCCTCCTTCATCCTATTCCTCTCTTCTCTTTCTCTCTCTCTCTCTCTTTGTATCAAGTCCTCTGATCTCCACTGGCACACAATACAGAGGGACGACAAGAGACTCATTCTGTGCAAATGATTCAGGGATAATTGCGACAAGCCTGCTGCCACCATCGCCATAGAGATGTGGTATCAGTGAGTGATCGTTTAGTATCAGTTATCCCCTCCTCCACAGCGATGATTATTTTAAGTTACTGACTGGCGCCGGAGCCTTTTGACACTTCTTCGTGTCTTCTAACTGAGAACACGCGAGGAAAGGAGGGTGGATACTGCTCGCCTTATGAGGAGCTACTTGCTGCAACAGAGACGATGTGGCGTTAAGTGAGAGAACAGGATGAGGAGGGAGGCGTCAGATTGGAGACCACCCCCCCTCCCTTCCCCCCCTGCTCCATCAGCGGCTGTTCCTGTCTTCCTGTAACATGAAATTACACAGTGAGAAATCCTCCTTTACACTCTCTAACCCTTTCTCCCACCCACCTCATCTCTCTCACCCTATCTTTCTCTTTCTGTTTTATAGAATGCAGTGTCCCTCTCTCTCTCTCTCTCTCTCTCTCTCTCTCTCTCTTTATTTTGCTCTCTCTTTCCCTATCTCTCTCTCTCTTTTTTATAGAATGCAGTTAGTCCACTGGGGGCAATTTTGGCTACCTCTCCAGGGAAATTACTTTTTGTAGTTGCTATAGAAAAGGCAGTTTGTGAACCGCTTTATCAAGCATCTTGGTTCCAATAACAAGAAGCATCTTGAAGTCAGCAAGAAACATTGCTTCTACATAACCTTAAAGCCTGTTTTCTACTAAGTGGCACCAATGGAAAGGTAACATTGGTAAGAGGAAGAAGTGGAAGTGTGTGTGACAATGGCTTTGTGTGTGTGGGGCTTTGACTGTGTGTGAATGTTTGTGAGACTGTGAATGTCAGATGTGTCAGTGTGTGTCTGTGTGTGTGTGTGTGTGTGTGTGTGTGTGTGTGTGTGTGTGTGCATGTGCGAGCATGTCTGTGTGTGTGTGTTCGTGTGTGTGTGTGTGTGTGTGTGTGCGTGTGTGCGTGTCTGTGTGTGAGCATGTCTGTTTGTGTGAGTGTGTCTATGTGCGTTTAAGCGTGTCTGTGTGTGTGCGTATGTGTGTGTGCATGTGTGTGCGTGTGTGTGAGCGTGGCTATATGTGGGTGTGTGAGTGTGTCTGTTTGTGTGTGAGTGTATCTGTGTGTGTGTGCGAGTGTGCCTGTGTGTGTGTGAGTGTGTGTGTGTGTGTGTGTGTGTGTGTGTGTGTGTGTGTGTGTGTGTGTGTGTGTATGTGTGTGTGAGAGTGTCTGTGTGTGTGTGAGCGTGTCTGTGTGTGTGTGTGTGTGTGTGTGTGTGTGTGTGTGTGTGTGTGTGAGTGTATCTGTGTGTGTGTGCGAGTGTGCCTGTGTGTGTGTGTGTGTGTGTGTGTGTGTGTGTGTGTGTGTGTGTGTGTGTGTGTGTGTGTGTGTGTGTGTGTGTGTGTGTGTGTGTGTGTGTGTGTGTGTGTGTGAGCGTGTCTGTGTGTGTGTGAGCCTCGCTCTGTGTGTCAGCGGCGCTACACACTGGTTGAGTAGTGGAGCTGCGCCTTGCTTGGCCTGATGAATAATTTCTGCACTGAGCGCGCTGTGGTGTGTCTGGTGCAGCCTGACTGCACCACACCGCCTACATTTGCATTCAACAGACGCGCACACACACCCTCATACCAATGCACATTGGCACATACTCACACCTACTCACACATACTACACAATCCCATTCACACATGTAAACACAGGAACGCACGCATGTGCAGATGTGCACGCACACACACGCACACACGCACACACACACACACACACACAAACACACACGTGCATGCGCACATGCATACGCGCACGCATACACCAGTATATCAATGCCTGTTGTACTGTACCACCTCCCTACAGCATCCAATCCAGACAGCTGCTTTCCTGTGTGGAGCAATGCAACAAGCGTCTCCGATCCTTAAAGCAACAGTACCTTCTTATTATCAAATCCAATTACAGATTCCAGGGAAAAGCAACAAACAAACATCCACAGTGAAAGCCACGCCAGTTTTAACACCGTGACACTCTACAGACAAAAGGTGTGCCATTTGAAATCCTCTTGGAGTTTGGCTTCTCTGGAACGTGATTAGCGACTAGAATGGGATTTTAAGCTCCGGTTCAGAACGGTGAAGTGGGGGTGCTGAAAAGGCAGCCCGGAATCGGGGGGAGTGGGCATGCTGATGTGTTGACCTCTAATGGCGGCGAAATCAAAGCAGATAAGAGTTTGCAGGACCGCTGGAGAGGAGCCAGTGGCCAGCAGAGATGAATGTTAACTACAACATGCATCCGTTACCCAGCCATGTCGATTAGGGGTGCAATCTTGACTTTAGATACTGGACTGCTGTTTCATTTGTGACATAAAAAAAATCTGTTCGCTGTTGTCTTTGTTGTCTGTTGCTGTCGAGGCCATTGGTGTCGATAAAATATCGACTTTATAAAAAATAAATAAACAAGGGGATGTTTTGAAAGTTGGACCCAGATACTTTTGCAGTGCTATTGTCAAAAACCACAATACATGTCTTAGTATCTTAGGGAGTAAATGTCTTCCATATAGCTATCTAGATGGGAGGGGAGGGGGTCTATACATGCATGATATGTCACCACAATATTATTGTCTATAGAAAGCTCAGTTCAGTAGAAAGCTCAGCTCAGTAATTCAGTTCACACAGATTTGGAGCCATTCAATGGCCAATTAGGCAGCCTCAAATTAAACCATCAGTTATACTCTTGGGTGGGAAAATTCTATGACATACAAGTCAGCAGAGACCACGTACATTTACAGCTGCATCCTGTGCAACTCACTACAAACAACACACGTATAACACAGTCAACCTGCCAGACACCTTTCAGCTCCCAATGAGCAATGTCCCTAAACATAATGCATGCATTAATAATATACTGCGTTTAACACCTGGTCTACAAAGGCAACGCTAAGTCGCCAAATTAAAAAAACGGATCATGAACTTAATTTAAAAGGGACTGCAGACTCCTAGACTACCCCCCTCCCACACTACAAAAAAAACCAAGCTAGGTATCAGTAAGCCACGCTCTTAAACAATGGGGGTAGCCCACTACCGGAGCCACCAAGAGGTCCGCAGGATACACCGGCGTATCCCAAATAATCAAGCAGATCCAACCCTCCACACTTCCAGCCATGTGAGCCAGAGTAGCAGACAGCTCGCGTCATGAAGTGGCTCCGGCAGCAAGCCCCTCCGGTCGCCGCCAATCACCGCGTACCGGCGCCGGGTAAATGTACTCACGGTCCTGAGGAACTGTATCTCATCCTCTCCTTCCCCGCCTTCAGTCATGGCTGATGAAGAGCCTCTTCGGAGACTCTGGAAGCCTCCACTGTCGGCTCGCAGCACAGCGCGGCTGCTCCTCTCTCTCTGGTCTTGTCGATATTAGCATATAGAGCTAATCCACGGCGAATGTAAAAGGGGGAGCCGGAGCAAAAAAAACTACTGCAGCCCAGTCACTCACGCTCGCTCACTGGCGACTGCCCGGAGGAGGCAGTGTGTGTGTGTGTGTGTGTGTGTGTGTGTGTGTGTGTGTGTGTGTGTGTGTGTGTGTGTGTGTGTGTGTGTGTGTGTGTGTGTGTGTGTGTGTGTGTGTGTGTGTGTGTGTGTGTGTGTGCGTGCGTGCGTGCGTGCGTGCGCGTGTGTGTGTGTGAGAGCATCGCTGAGATGCTGCTGCTGGAGCAAATGGGGGACAGTGTGTTGATCTCGAGCAGGGTCGTGCGGTGGGAGAAGCACGCCGGTGGGGTCTAGTCTCAGTCTTCACTCGATATACATGACATGTTGAAGAAATTACTTTATCAGATCTTTTGAGATGTGATTAAACTGATGTTTACCCATGTGAGAGAGTTTCTGTGTGTGTGTGTGTGCGTGTGTGTGTGTGTGTGTGTGTGTGTGTGTGTGTGTGTGTGTGTGTGTGTGTGTGTGTGTGTGTGTGTGTGTGTGTGTGTGTGTGCGTGTGTGTGTGTGTGTGTGTGTGTGTGTGTGTGTGTGTGTTATGTTCTCCTAGTAAACCGGGGGGATCTTTTAGGAAATGCCAATTCGACCATTCCATCCTCCTCATCTTCTCCAGGGAAAGCAGAGACATTCCAGTACGTTCCTCAGTTCAGCACCCTGGTCAGCTCCAGTCACGTGCTTGTTGTTAACCAAGCGTTAATGACATCCCATCATACGGATCATTTGATCAGGATTTCTTTATTCGCATCATCTTGCGGTTGTCTGCCATGCATTGTTTTCGACCCATCCAGCCCGAAAAGCGCCAAAGAAGAGTATTGACTAGAATTTAGTAGCCTACAGACCACGTATGGTGCTATACATTGATGACACGTTCTTAATAGATTTATTTAAATGATGATAGCTGACTGTGGTAAATTAAATATCTCCACCAATGTCTTACAAAACATACATACAAAAAGGTCCGAAAGTGGATCCTATCATCGCCTTTCTCTCATGAACCCACGATATATTCTACGTAGGCCTACGCTAGTTGCACTGTGAGGTCCGCGTGTCCAATGTATTCAATGTATGCATCTTTGTTTTTGTTATTGTATTCTGCAGGTTATATTTATTCTACGGTATGTCGTATATCATAATGTAATTGATTCAAATGAGCATTCATTTAAAATGAAAAAAATGTTTGATGCAGTAGATATATATTATTATCAAATGCTGCCCTCTAGTGTTCAAAGACTATGTAAACCAGAGTAAAAAAATTGGTTTATTTATTATTATTATATTCTATTACTTATTATTTATCATTTAGTTACGAGTGTTTCATATTGTTGTATTATTTTCCAAAATAACAATAGTTGCCAACTTTGAGCAAGTAAAGGAGACACTTTGACTAAATGAACGCACTTTTCACTTGTCGTCTGTATTTTTTTTATCTATTCATTTATTCGTATTTCTATTATTTTTCTCTCCCCATCGCATTTGTGTGAATTTGAGACAACCGCCACCTCCCTGATAACTCCACAGGTCAAGATGCCCACAGGCTACACCCCAATTGAGACAGATGTCAAGAGGAAAGGAACACTCATGGGATCTATCAGCTAAATGTGCCTGGAATATATAAAGGCGTATGCCCACTTACATGGCCCACTCTGCACGTGTACCTGTACTACCCCAGTCTGCCACCAGTTCCCCACCTCACCTGCGCGTCAACGCTTGTGCGCAGTAGCCGAAAAGGGGAGAAAGCATGATTGGCAGCGTGTTGTTTTATGGGCTTTATCCATTAGCCCGGTATTTGTCGTCGGGTCGATCCTCAGGTTGGTTGCTTGGTGTTGCACTTGTGGGTTTCTATTCTTAACATATATGTTCAACTTTTGGTAGGAGGCGTTCAGAATAGATTAGCTAACAGCAGCACATGAGCCGTGATGGAGTGTTGTCATGGGTGTGATGTAATTGAGAGTTACTTCAGTGATGACCATAGGGTCTGAGCAGTGCTTTCGCTTTATATTCAAGCAGCTTTTATCTGTTAGGCGGTGGCTGGTATCGCATTGCGTTCTCTGCTCGTCTATATTTAGAAGCATTAGCAGCTCCTGCATGTTTCTCCATTACAAACTTAGTAGTGTAGTTGCGTCAAATAGCACGTGTGAATTTTTCGGTCGAAGGCCGGTTGAATTATATAATTCGTGTTTTAGCAACCAATGATGTTGACTTTTACGACCAAAAATAACAGAGTGTGCGTCTATATGCAGTCAGTGTCTCTTTATTTTATGTGGCCGATACTTGCCTGTGTAGGCCTAGGCCAGTGTTTAAACGTGGTCCAAATATTGTGAACAATGTATTTCCTATATGAAGAATAATTACTCTCACATTTTCCTGCTTTTTACCTTCCAGAAATCACAAAACCTGGTATTTCCGGGTCTTGTATCACTGGCAAGCAGGCATGTGAAGGCCCTGACGTGCCACCAAGCAGCAGTATGAAGGTGGAAAAACAGGAATATGCACAGGAAGACCAGGGGTATCAAGGTACGACCATAAATGGAGAACAGCCCAAAACTGGGCTACATGGAAAACTTGAGATGGCGGAAAAGATGCAGAGTGTAGGGACGGGTAAAGAAATGCTCTTGGACCATTGGGATCTCCCGCTCCAACACACGCAAGCGAAAACACACCTGCACCACCAGGTCTTTGATCTGAATCTGAATGAAGTCAAGCCAGCCCAGACCTCAAGCTCGGCGCAGCACCCCGATGCGTTGATTGAGGATACCTCGACTCAAGTCATTACAGAAGGCCGTACCGTTCCAGTTGAATCACTCACACCTGCTGGCCTTGAGGAGCCTGAGGTCCCAGAAGTCCAGGCGCCATTTCCAATCCGGGAATGCTGGGATGGATACACAGAAAACATGTTGGATAGAACGGAGAAGTGTGTGTTGGACCTACGGTCCCTGCTCTCAGCCGTTCAGAACCACAGCGCCGACGAGCGGCAGGAGGAGACGGAGCCAGAGGAGAGCTGGGGTCCCCAGACCTGTTGGCACATACCCACAGGTCCAGGCCTGGCAGACGTGGCTCGCTGCCCGCTGTTGGAGTTCCCCTCCATGAGCTACTACCCCCCATGCCAGCACACACAGCCTTTAGAGGGTGAGCTAAACATGTCGTTTCATTTGTGGTTTTGTAGCAATAACTGTATTTTGTTCCACATTTGTTTAATCTCAATCTTTGTTTAAAGGGGGAATGTGTAAAATGCTGTACCGTCATGTCTCTTGTTGGAGAAGTGTACCCAGTGTTGAAATAAAAATAATGCTTAGTTAAAGGCACCCAGTGCAACTTTCGAGGCTTAAAAATAAACATTCAATTTCTAGTCTTTTTTACACGTAGTAAGTTTCAATAACTCCATACCATTACATACCGACATTTAAGCAGCAAAGATGAGACGTCGTTGTGTGGTGAGAACTGATACAAAATCGATAACAACAACAATTTCGCCATTTCTTTATTTTTTGTAACCTACAATAAATAAAGCAGGCTTCCAGTCAATGGAAAAATGGCTTCTCCCCACCGGCGATTGTTGTTGTTTACGATTTTCTATCAGTTCTCACCACACAACGACGTCTCATCTTTGCTCCTTGAATGTCGATATGTAATGGTATGGAGTTATTGAAACTTACTACGTGTAAAAAAGACTAGAAATTGAATGTTTATTTTTCATTGAATGTTTACATAAAGTTGCACTGGGTGCCTTTAAGGTGAAGCTTGAGATAATAGCTGAGATTAAATTTTATACTAGAATCATGTTAATCCCAATAAATTCAATCCCCTCCGCATATGAAATGTAATGTACTAATGACTGCACATTCCACAATGACTTGTGTACTAAAAGGAAAATTAAAGTAATACTTCACCCTTGGTTTATGTGTGTACCTGCCTTCTCCCACAGTGGTTTGGAGAGTCTGGGAGGAAGTGAACGCGGGCCACACAACAGCAGTGGATCCTGTTCAGTGTGCCTCTTTTGACTTCAGCGTCATGTCCTACAACATCCTGTCCCAGGACCTTCTGGAAGCCCACCAGGAGCTGTACTCCCACTGTCCACTAGAGGGGCTGGACTGGAGCAACCGCTACCCACTGCTCCAACAGGAAATCCTTAAATGGTTGCCGGACGTATGTGGGGCTGAACCTTTTCATTAGTCATTTAATAATAAGTCATTTCAGAGCTACCATTTTGTTTTACGTCTAATTGGTGGGCAGCAAGCAACCGATGGTGCCGTTTATCCCTTGTGTAGATCATGTGTCTCCAAGAGGTCCAGGAGAACCACTACAAGGAGGAACTGCACCCCTTCCTCGCCGAGATAGGTCCGTCAGAGAGGCTGTTGTGCTTTATCTGTCGTTTTGTAGTTTGTCGCTTTGTTGTTTTTTTGTAGGGTTTGGAAGAATTTGTTCTTCGCAATTTACAGATCTATTGGTGGATAATGATTTAATTGTTGAATAAGTATTTGATCCTATTTTATTTGTTTGTGCATGTTTTTAAATCAAGGTGGTTTCAGTTTTGAGACAAAATGGCTCAATTCTTATCAATTCTTATAAAATGCTTTATCAGTTGATAAACAAATATCAAGGCCCCTGGTTGACAAAGTGAACATAATGCCATAAAACCATTAATCTCTCGGACCACAGGCTATAAATGTGTGTACAAGCGGCGAACTGGGACCAAGACGGATGGCTGTGCTACCTGTTACCGCGGCGACCGCTTCTCTGAGGTCTCAGCCACCAGTCTGGAGTTCTTCCGGCCAGAATCTGAGCTCCTGGACCGGGACAACGTGGGCATTGCTCTGCTGCTCCAGCCCGTCCTCCCCTCGGGGTCGTCTGAGGGGCCCATCAAAGCCCCTTCATGTATCTGCGTGGCCAACACTCACCTGCTGTTCAACCCCCGGAGGGGCGACGTGAAGCTGGCCCAGCTGGCCATCATGCTGGCAGAGATCCACGCCCTGGTCAAGGCCAGCAAGAGCAGAGGTCAGCGATGCAGTGCCATCTTGTGCGGGGACTTCAACGCTGTTCCCCGTATGCCCCTGTATCAGCTCATCACCTCGGGCCAGCTCCACTACCACGGCCTCCCTGCCTGGATGGTGAGGAGAACACTTTATAGAGTTGTATGATACCGGTATCGGTATCCTCCGATACTGTCTAATATGCGGCGAGAATGAGCGTATCGTGCGTTTGAGCTACTAGTAGTTCCAATGCTAGATGCTGTATCGGTATATACGCTGCTATCGGCCGAGACACAAGTTCAGGAGTCAGTATCTCTAACACTAACCCTAATGACAGTAGCGTACCGTGGGGTTTAAGTCACCGCCTTCAGTAATGACCTCCACCAACGGCCAACCCCCAAACACTCAGACATGCACACAAATGTCATATTAGGTGCCAACACAGCCACAATATGCGCTACTGCATAACATTCACACCAAGACAGTTGATCTTCAGCAACAACAGCGCACACGCACACCACTTTGCGTTACCGCAGAGCTAGAGTAATGCAGCATCACCATCAGATCTTTCCTTATGTCACTCCGCAACCAGATTGCACATCACACACATGACACAAAAACAAGTGTTCACAGTTATTGTTATTTTCACCGGATGCTTTCGCAACTTCAACGGATTCAATAAAGTAGCCCATAGCGACAATATTACAAGTGCAACGCCAGTTCATTAACAAAAATGAAACATACAAGTAGGCCTTTATGCCACATATTTTACAACAGCTATTCCAGCCAGAATATTAAGCCCACAGGAGTAGTACCACAACAACATTATCGTGCCTACACAGTGCAAAGTAAAACTCACCCATCAACCATGGCCTGATGTTTTAAAGCTGCCTTGGTGAAGCTGTTCAGACTGCTAAATACGGCACTGTTCCATTTTCCCTCACTGATGTTGAACAGCAAATACGGCCAGTAGAATAGCTTGTTCTGAACGGTGCTAGCCGTTAGCCAGTCATAGCGGCTGTAGTTGCACTCTGTAAAAGTGCCGCACAAAACCTTTTACCGGCCTGGGTCAGCCCATCCAGCTTTGGTGTATGTCTTCCTCTTGAAATTAAATCTGTCTTCTCTCAAAACGATCGCCTTGAAAAAGGCAGACGAAGGAGATCAGAAACAGGATCGCTAGGAGCTGTGAAGGCGGTGGCCATAGTAGTTCACTATCAACTCTGTACCGCCAACGATTCAAAATTCGCTGATGACATCACCGGGGGCCAGCGCCGGCATATTGCTGGGCCCTGGGGCCGTTCTATTACTACACATCAACATTTGATTGGCTGATTACACATGTCAGTCAACTTTATTAACCAATGGGAGGTGGCAGCTTCAGCGAAAGGCTAGCAATACTTTTAGTGCTGGCCCCGCTGGTCCATGTAACCAAGCTGTGATCCATGTAACCAAGCTGTGATGAAAAAAATATGGAATTAAGATGCGTTCAGACACAAATTAATGTAATTTAAAAAAAAATAATGTATATATATTATTTAGATTTTGACAGGGCCAGCAGAGAAGGCCCTGCTGGCCCTGAAGGCCCACTACTGCCTAATGATCAATGCTATCATGGTACTCCCAACACCCGGAAAATAGTCCCATATGAATGAATAGCGTCCATGAAGGAACTTATTTTTCTAACTTTGCTTTGTGTGTGGTAGGTGTCTGGTGTGGAGGATCTGTCGTACAAAGCCAATCCCTACAAACTTTATGCCCCGCTGTGGCACAGCTCCCTGGGGGTCACAGGCATGTGCCAGTACACTCCCAGCCAGGATGAGTGTGAACACCACAACAACAAAGACGGTGTGTCTTTTCGTGAACTCTGTAGAACACAACACTGGATCGTGATTCATCCTGTTGACACTCTAATTGAACAACTTATTCTTGTTGATGGCGGGCGGAAATGTCAGTTTCTAACTTGCTTGAATTTCTAATCCCTGTTCAGGCAAGCTTCAATACAGCCATGCCTTTCTTCTGCAGCTGCGTCTCTGCCAAGCTGCGTGTGTGAGGCCTGCTGACCTGATATTCATTCCTGACGTGACTGACAATACCCCAGGTCTGACCAGTCACTGACTTCTCTTAAACAGAATCACGTGTATTATCATCTCCACCTCCTTCGTAATCACTACGTTTCTCCCCCTGCCCACCCCCATTTTATTTTCCATAGTTAACTCTGAGATGAACTTCCCTCACGCTCCAAGGTAGGTTGAGAAAACAATGTCCAAAAACGTCCATGATCTATAGATAAATGCTGTGTGTTTAGTGTTGTAAAAATGTATTAAAACGATAATGGTAAACGGATGAGTGATGCATCTACTCTACCCCAGCATGGGTCCCACCATCTGCCACGGGCTGGGCCTGAGCTCCGTCTACAAGCACGTCCTCCCAGGTTTGGGCCAACCAGAGGTCACCACCCTGCACTCTGAAGCAGGCGCCACAGTCGACTACATCTTCTACACCCCCAGACGGGATCCTCCATCAGGCGATCCAAAAGGTGCGCTTCCATGTGAATTATAACGGCTTCCGTAGTTGTCATCATCTTGAGCAACTAAAAATATACTGAAAGTGTAAATCGATATGAGGGTAATAATAACAGTTAATTGAGATTTTTTCGTTTTTTTCAGGTTTTGGATCGCTTCTCGGCGGAAGCCTTGAGCTGACTGGCTATCTCTCCCTCCTGTCTGAGGCGGACCTGTGGTCCATGGCGGGCCTGCCCAATCAGCATTTCCCCTCGGACCATCTCAGCCTCTTGGCCAGATTCAAGGCCTGGTAGTAATGCTGGCACCACAGCAGGAGGAAGCATGCTGGAGGGAATATGGTTCAAATATATTGTTTTGCTTCAAAGGGCCTAGAGGGGTATACCTCTCCTTCTCTTACAGATGTTTTATTTTTTTAATAATGTTTTCTAGTTTTCTACAAGTTCATACTATTGCATGATTTAATTTCTGAGTCCTTGATTTATTTGCTTTTAGTTCCCCCAGTTTATATGGTTATATATATATATATATATATAAAAAAACATTATTAATTTTTGGGGGAATTCATACGGTTTTCTTTCATTAATGTTAATTCACTACTTGGATGCAAGCAAATGTAAATTGTATCAAAGGAAAAAATAAAGTGTTTGAATGTATCTGCTACCATTCAATGGATCAGTCTTTATTGAATCACCCCTAGACATACTTTAACTGCATGTCTAGGGCTATCTTCCTCCTAATTAACGTGTGTGTGTGTGTGTGTGTGTGTGTGTGTGTGTGTGTGTGTGTGTGTGTGTGTGTGTGTGTGTGATGAGGATTTGGCCCTTGTCTCTTAGCAGTAGCATGATGAGGCAGGGGGCTCAGTGTTCACGTTTTGAAGTAATTCACCCTTTTAATGCCAACTAAGCATGAAAAGCAAACATTAAACCTACATTGTTTCGGTATGTGTGGGCATGAATGAATACTGAATTACCACGATGGAGTGTAATGTCTGTGTCCTAAGGAGGCCCCTCTCTGGGAGCTTTGTCTGTATATTATGGAGTAGAATGTCCACTAATGTGTTCGGTCCTTTGAGAATCCTGTATAAAACCTGCACATCACACTGAGTGGCTTTCAGACCCTTTTTTCAAACCCATCTCTCAATTTCAAGGTTCACTGGAATAATTTAATTTGGATACAATAAATCTGTACATCATTATTTGCTGCTATCTCAGCACATGTGAGGCAAAGGTACCAATCCAAACAAATATAATACAAAGTCTGGATTAAATTCCAATGAGATGTGGGCTAAAGTCTTCAGTGTTTTACATAAACCATGAAACTGAACTAGACATTTTAGATTAACTCAAATTGTTACCAAATGCACATTTGTTCTTCGCTTTGTTTGCTTATTTTGTGCAACTTAGACTATGTATGACGCATCGTCTCCATGTACCTAAACATGGTTCAGGATGTATACATTATCATCTAATGTGGATCACTATTTCATGCTTTCAACTGTAACCAAAGCCAGTGACCAGAGCTGGTCTCTGGACTTTGTAAGGTTTCTCTTGGTAATGTCAGGATGAAGTACCCCTCCCTGGAAGCTGTTTGGAGGGTTTTTATAGCATCTCCTCAGTCAGCCTATCATCCACCCAGCAGCTGCACCACTAAAACATTCATTTTGATCCAGCAAGACCTTTAAACAGCCATAAAATGTAATATTTGTAAAATACATACATAGCTTTTACTGGAATTATCTTACATGCAGCGTAATGAAAAGATAGTCTGTGTAGTATGCGTGTGCTACGCATACTCCTTTTGTAGTCGTCAAGATTTATTTGTATACAGAGACAGCTAGGCAGGGGGTTTGGAGATCTGCCAGACTAACCTGGGTTATTTACCAGTTTTCTTTAGATTTATGTGCAAGAAGCTGACTGAACACTAATTAATTTAAGATCTTCCCCTATAGACTCTGAGCCTCATAGGTCTTCTTCTAGCATCATGTCAATATCCTATCTGACATATATGTTATGATTTGTTGCACTCAAACGGGTAGCAGGCAACGCTTTGGCCAATGACAAACCAAGTCCATTGCTGTTGCATGACAAGAGGTCCTTTTATTGAGACAATATTGGCCAGCAGAAACAAAAAGCAGTCAGTTCGACGCACGTATGGTGTTTATTCTGATACTGTAGATCCACGACAATCTTTTGGTACGATGCAGTGCCATTTCGTAGCATTGTGATGAAAACATCTACACATGAGATTCAGCACTGTGTGGCATTAACACCACAGTGCATGGTTAGTTTAATTAAGTGAATCGAGTGTGATTAGTAATACTGACGGCAGCAATGACCGAACCTGCTTTTAAAGCATAACAAATGCAGACAAATGCTGTAAACCCACTTATGTGCACCATGCGTATAATGTAAAAAAACTCACTTGGACACCCCTTAAAGTTGTCAAGGAACAGGGTAGAAAAGAACGCTACAAATAAGGCAAGGGAACACGTACCAAGTAAAAGGTAATCCACAACAAAAAACAATGTCGAAAAGTGACACATCGCACACCGGTAAAAACTCTTTGCCTCAGTTATGGATGTATTTCACATCCTGTTTCTCTCATCACTTTTCATGCTCATAAAAGGTTGTAATGTATATGATGGATCCCCACGTACTCATCCATCACCCCCTGTATATCCCCATTCAGTAGATGACATGCTAGTGGTTTTCTAGAAGATAACAAAAGGGCTCATACAACAGGAGCTGTTCAATTCAAGGCTATTCTAGAGAATAGATGTCGCACTGCTGTATGCTAACGTAGCTAAAAGTGTTAAGAATTTTAAAAAAATTAACTACGGCTTGCAGTTTTTCCTCACTTTATATTCATTAAAGGCACAAGGGTAGTGGTTTGCCAACTACTCACTATAAAAGCAGGGGCTGCTCTGCAGAGCTCAAGATCTAAAAGTACATTACATGGATTTTATACAAGTACAGTATAACATAATAAAAAAATTAACACCCAACCAAGTTCTTCCAAAGAGCCAATTTTCCAAAACGGAAACCTGTGATATGTCTATTAGCACATTTACATTAATCTTGACTGTCTCTCTGGAAAGTGTTTGATCAAGTCGTGTCTTTTTCCATTACTGCTATGTATAAATGAATTTTTGAAGTACAATGTTTTGTACTTACAAAGTTGCTGGTGACCTATTGAAAACAGGCCCCCGGAATAGGTTAACTGGTACCTTCGATACAAACTCAAACACAGAGCAATAACCTTAAAGGGTCTAGCACCTTGTCCCGATACTTAAAAAGTTGTGTTTTAGGTCCTCCGTTAGACACGGATCTGGTATCCATTCAAATCCGTGGGCGGTTTTTTCTCCAACACTTTCTTCTCCGCGGAAGGTCTAAAAGAAACAAATCCCAACACATACATTATTACGGAAAATAACTTTACTTCAATGACACCACCCGTTTAATATATTTTTTTTTTTTCCACAAACATTTCATTTGGCCTTGGATCATTGGCACTTAAAAGTAGTGCTTAGCATTGTGTAGCATATTATCCTATCTTTTTTGGATACGAGGAATGGGATAACCTAGCAATTGTATGTGCGTTGTGTATCCTTACTGTACCGACAGCCATATATTTTAGTTTCTCTTTTTTTACAAATGTACTCATTGTAAGTCACTTTGGATAAAAGCGTCTGCTAAATGCCCTAAATGGAAATGCAAACGGATCAAACACGAGGCAACCATTTCAATCCATCTTCCAGCGAGCTCTGATTGTATCAATAGATCAACAACCTGCCATTTAGCTTTACATTTAGGGCATTTACCAGACGCTTTTATCCAAAGCAACCAAAACACTAGGCGTTTTGCTCAGGGATACCTCGCCACTCACGTTAGGAGGAGCCAGGGATCGAACGAGCAACCTTCCGGTCATAAATCAACCCGCTCTACCTCCTGAGCCAAGATGACCCATCCAGCTGCATTAATATTACGTCTGAGTGGAGCACAGAAGCTGCCTTACCGTCTCTCTATGTGGCTGATCCTGCGCATGGGGCTCCCAGGGCCTCGGAGGGGGGACCCCATGCTGTTCCTCCTGTCTTTGGTGGGAGAGGGTGGGGCCGCTTTTCCTATCTGTAAAAGGAGGTACAAAAACTCTGTTACGGTTACAAAGAGCTTACAAATGTAAGTTGAGCGCAGCTGAGAGTGTGTGGATGGAGGGCACTGGCCGTGGGAGAGGCGCAGTGCCACCGGAGCACAACCATCACATAACCTCTTTAGTACACACTCAGCCTCGTGGCGGACACCACCAGCACTGAGAGACGATGAAAGGGCATCGTTTGACGATGCTGGCCGCTCATGATAATGGGGTCAGCTTACTGACGCCATGCACAAAGGTCTGGCACGTCAACAGGAAATCAATTCTAACGTACATCGGAAGTCATAAACGGTGGATCAGGTCGTCAACATCTCATGGAGGGTTAAGCATTCATATTTTCCTTTAATTTTGTGACACAGCGAGGGGGGGAGATCTCTCTCTCTCTCTCTCTCTCTCTCTCTCTCTCTCTCTCTCTCTCTCTCTCTCTCTCTCTCTCTCTCTCTCTCTCTCTCTCTCTCTCTCTCTCTCTCTCTCTCTCTCTCTCTCTCTCTCTCTCTCTCTCTCTCTCTCTCTCTCTCTCTCTCTCTCTCTCTCTCTCTCTCTCTCTCTCTCTCTCTCTCTCTCTCTCTCTCTCTCTCTCTCTCGTCCGACCATACCTTCAGCCTCATGTCTCGCGTGTGCCTCTCCAGCTCCCTCCTCAGCTCCTCCTTGGGCAGCCGGTCCACGTCCAACACCGAGTGCTTCCACTCAATCTGCTCCACGCTGTGCACGTCGTGGGACACGTACTGGCCGATCTTCACCTTGCGCAGGGTGTGCCAGTAGCCGCGGTAGGCCCCCTGGAACTCCTGCACCAGGTCGGCCAGCGTGCGGAACTCCAGGTGCTTGAACATCAGGTCGTCCCTCCGGCTGATGCCCAGCGCACCAAAGCGGCCCCCACAGTGGACCCCCAGCACGATGTGGTAAAAGTGGTTCCCTGAGAACTGGGTCTTAAAGCTGAGCGGGAAACGCTCCACGCCCGGCAGGTTGGTGGTGAGGTAACTGGGCTTCGGTCAAGGGAACTGACCTTCTGCGACTTGTGTTCTCTCTGCTTCTTTCCGACACTGAGGAGAGGCATCGCTCCAAATAAAGTTGTGCTTTCGAGGGCTTGCTAAATATCGCAAACATATATATCAATACAATTACAACGGTGCGACCTAAAATCCCTAACCCTAACCCAAACTGGTGAACATCTCTGAACCTCTCCATAAAATGTAAACAATTCAGTCATGTTACCATAGTGATTGGAATTGAGGTAATTGGAAAAGTATTACTGTTGTGTGTTATATAATTCATGTTTACATAACTATAGCTAAGGGGTCAATCCTTGTTTCCCATTCTCTGAGTGAAAGGATACATTGCGAGGATCACAGCCTCCAGACACTTGATTGGCAGAACTTCCCTTGTCATTTCTTTAGCAATGTCCATCAACCTGCAGAATATTTGAAAAACCTTTGGTAAGAATGCACAGTATGCCTTACACACATGTAACACATTTACATGCATAGACACAGAAATGGACCCACTCCTAGATCTACTAGGAAGATAAGCAAGAAGGAAAGATGATCGATATTTTGTAATTTAAATAAATCCTTGACGCTGGTAAACCGAGGCTAATCAAGTGCCTCTGTGGGCATGAGAGGGGCAGCTAAGTTCCACCTGTCTTAAGCCTAGGGCTTAAGACAGGTGGAACCAGAACAAATCCCTAAACATTCTCTTTCACGTCCCAGGACGGCTGTCTGGTTCCATTACTTCACATCTGCATTATCCCATACAATGCCAAGCATCCAACATGGCCGCCCACCCAGAAGCATGACAGAAGACCCAAACAAAGGCTGGCAGTCGGCCTTACATGATTAAATACAAGGTGGCTTACGCAGTGAGAGGACGGCTCTTCTTGATCTCAAAAAACTGTGTCCCAGTGTGATTGTACCTGGAGGACACTGTTAAAGTTAAATAACAGAAGTCTGGGAGCACTTTTGCAGAGCAAACAGCGAAATGGACTTCAAAGCTACATTGTGCTTTGTGATGTTGGTAGATTTCTTTGTAAATTATGAATGAGTACTTGCCAGGGGTGGGGATAGTGTTTATGTTTTATACAGAACATCCAGTGACCTACTTCCTTGCTCACTGTTTGGTCTACATTAATCCCATCTTGTGTTCCTAGCGTTTATCTAGTGCCAATCGGTTTGTGTAGTATAAGATTAACTGTTATGGATGTTGCTTACATGACATTCTATTTAACTATTATGAAGGTTTAAATGACTAGCCAAATTAATAATAACAATAATTAATCATTTTCTGATGGTGTAATGTTTCTAACACACACAAACAAAGCAGCTACACATGCACAAGGATACTGCAGATCCCTGATGTATTTTTGTATGGCTTCCAGACGTTGTGGGATACTCGTGGTGGGATGGTATGTAGGCACACTCGGTATTGGAATCTGTGGGGCAGTAGACACAAACAGCGTTCGACATTAAACAAGTCCCATAGTCACGGCCGCTGTGGGATGTGCTTGAGAACGTCTATAATGCTACATTGTCAATACAACATTTCCGACCCAAGATATCACCCTACAGCAAATTCTGGACCGTCATGTGCATGCATTTACTTGAGGAAAAACTAAAATAAGTTACAAATATAAGGTTCTTGTTTTCAGATTTTCAAAAAAAAATTACAAACCTTTGGCAGATCCGCGGCGCCTCGTAACCCTTTCCCCATTGCTTCGCCCTCGGGGTGAATCCGGGCAACGTGTCGCCACATTCTCTCCCATGTTTCCTCGTCTACAGGCAGACCTCCCCTGTTCACGAAGAAGGGCACCCCTCCATCCCTCAATTCCTCGTCGTCTTCCTGCTCCTCATCCCTCTCCTCAATGGAGCCAACCGTGGGCCTAAGCATCCCTCTTTGAAAGGCAAAGCCAACAAAGTTCTGGCACTGAAATTCTGCACAGGTGCTCGAAGGCTAATCTTCTTGCAGGTTGAGTGCTATTGAAAGTCCAACAACAGATGACCACCTCATGACCTCCAATAGCTGACGACTCTTACAAAGTGAAGTACAGTGTGCGCTTAAAAGCACAGATTCTTAGAAATACTAATCCAAATATACTCGCTGTCTTGCATTTGTCATTTAACAGTTAATTTAACAGTGGAACAGTTAGATTGATCTGACTCACATGAAATTCAAACCATATTTGCAATGCCTTTCATGACACATGGAAAAAATAGGATGGCATGGCTTATTCGAGTAATTGCATTAGAACAAATTGACGACTAATCTTTAGACTGACGATCACGACGGATATGTTGCGAGAATACGCAAACAGGACTCTCAACTAGCCATAAAATGAATCGACCATTTGAATTCAACAACTTATCTAGTAGACGAGTTGATTGCAGGACACTAATACAAATATTATCCCTAGAACCGTTATCCCAGAGGTCATTCAGTCTATTGATCCAGGCTCCAGTGACTCAGTAAAGCCGGGTATAACCTTTTCTTGACACTCCTCGTTCGATGAACTCATTGTATGCCGCTCCGTGTCTTGAAATCACCATTACTACAGTCTTTGTTCATCTTAAACGCTCTTGCCTTCAGTGATTGCTGATCAATTCCACGGCTCAGACACTCCCAGCCCTCCGTGAGCCGCGCATGCTCAGTACGATAGCGCAGCAGCTTATTTTAACTGCATAATATAATACATCGG
Source organism: Gadus macrocephalus (assembly GCF_031168955.1). NCBI lineage: Eukaryota > Metazoa > Chordata > Actinopteri > Gadiformes > Gadidae > Gadus > Gadus macrocephalus. The sequence continues at coordinate 10,819,602 of NC_082386.1, forward strand.
AACGCGATGTTTTTTTATACATCACAACATGCATATTGTATTATATAAAAAAAAATACCGCATAAATATTTGCTTTTATAAAACAAACCCTTCTATGATATAGTTTATGATTACGTCATTGCCTTGAATGATTTCCAAACGCCCCTTTTGATCAATAGGGAGTAAACGTACTGTTTTCCTTCGATGTTTCCATAATATATTCCATAATTTCTGGTTTCCAAGTTTACGAATAAGTAAATTAAAAGGTATATACGTTCAAATGATAGTGCATGATGGATTAATATGAACAAATTTCCAATCTTTATTAAGAAAACTGCAGTATTACAATGTCATATTCATTATGGAATCAGCCTATAGAATATTGCATACTTGCTAAAGCAATTATCTTAAAATATCACAGCAGAAGATATTTCTATCCGAGTTGACCAGTCAATACTATGAAGCTCCATTCTTCATAAATGTTTAGTGAAAAAACTAAATGAGATTCCACCATCAATGGGAACACAGGTAAAATGGTATCTTACATGTACAAACCAATAAAAATATCACTTGATTTGCTTTTTATTTACAAAAAAAAAGGAAATGCATATCAAGTTATCCTCCAAATTCACCCATGGAAATTCCATAAGCAACGTCAATGGAAAACAGTGGTGAATAGTTTAATAAAAGATCCGGTAGGGTTGAACAGGCTCAGAATCTTGGTGCGCCGTAGTCATCTGGCATTCTTTCAATATTGTACCTAAAGGGAGAAAATAGTACAGTGGTCAATTAATTCAGTTATCATGTGTTTGGGAAACAATAGCAGCTGAAAAGTGCCTGTTTTCTTACCTATGGTTGGAGATGTACATGATGGGCACTCCAGGAATCTTCCTGATCCGTCGCTTTAGATCTCGATCCACAGTAGCAACGATATAACACTTGTGCTGTGAAAGAATTTAGTTATCAAAATGGAGCTTTCAGTAATGGCAGTGCAGAGTCATTTCAACGATCTGCTAGGCCATAAGCTTTGCAAATGGTGTAGTTCATAAATGAACAACAATGGAAGAATATCGTACAGACGGTGAGCAAATGCATCTTATTTTGTCATAGTAATAATAATAATAATAATAATAATAATAATAATAACAATAAACACAAACTATTTATAATTTTGAAGAAAAAGTATGCAAAGGGTGAAGTCAGTTAACATAATTTATATTAACAGAATACAGTGCTATATTTGCTATACAATTAAGATCAATAACATACCTGCGTCACCCTCTGCACTAAGCAGTCATCGGCGTACGTCCCCTTGTGTGTGCAGGGAAGTCGTTCAAAGCGAGGATCTTTAGCTATTCTACAAAGAGAAACAGTTTAAGAAGAGCATGAAATTATTCCATCAGTAGAAAGTGGTTTACACAACGTGCTCATACGATAATAAGTCAAAACAGCAGGTACCTGAGGGCCACTCTGTACTTCAATCCAAGCTTTTCAAGCTCAGCCATAACACAGTCCGTAATACAGGGGATACCTGTATTGGGAAAGAAAAATAATGTATGGTCGTAAAGAAAAGCTAGTGGAACTGTCTTTTTCCATGTTGATATGACATAATAATTACTTACATTTGGCGTAAAGGCAGTCCATCATTGACTGGACAACATCTAATTTGGCCTTGATGGAAAAGTTGATGAAATTGGTATCAACCAGAATGTTGTATGGTGGACCAAGCTGAGTATTGTACTGGAAAAACAGACACGATGGATACTTGGTCCTGTACGGAAAGAAATGTAAGAATCATGAGATCACAGGCCACAAACAATCACCCGATTTAACCAGATTGTGTGACTGAGAAACAGTTTTTTTTTACAAGATCAACTCACACTTCTTTTTCCTTCAGTGCTGAAGGATCCTTCTTTATTTTTTCTTCTCCTTTAGCACAATCTTTTTCCTTTCTAGACAAAAAAATAAGGGTTTTGGATGTTAAGTGTATACCAAATATATACATTTACATTTAGCAGACGCTTTTATCCAAAGCGACTTACAATAAGAAAGTGCTACACAATAAATGATCCTCAAAAGAAGATACAGATTTCTTGTTCTAAGTACAGTGACATACCATATATATTTGTAATAACTGCAGCTCTATTGAGGTAGCAGTCCCAGGCAGAAAACCTCTAGAAGTATAATATTTCTCTTTCTTCTGACAAAAGTACTTATAATAAGTCGCTTTGGATAGAAGCGTCTTTGAAATTCCCTAAATGTAAATGTAATCTGCTTGAACTTATTTTTCTCATCATCTCCAACAACATGGGCAGCAAAAAAACGACAGCAGTTGCAAGGGTGACTATAATGAGCCTTCAAATGCATAGTGTCTATTGCAGAGGCCAGACCAAAATCGAACCCATATTGCCTCAGTGCTAGGGACCATATCGTGTTAGCTTATTAGGGTCTAGCAATACATACAGTATAGTTTGTGATACCTAAAAAACTACCATTGGACTACTATCAAGCTCATTGCAGAGCTAAGGCTCCATTCAACATTGCAGGGACTTACAGTCGATTATCTTTTGGTCCAATCATTCTTTTCATCGCCGCATACTTCTTGGACTTATGCTTCCCCTACAATTAAAAGATGACGAACAGATACAAAACGCAGGATTAATCACAAGGTATTGCAATGTGCTAAAAGAATATCAACAGACACAACGATGGTACCAAGACATATCAACTTCTAAATAGTACTATATATACACGTCAGTCGTCCAATGTTTGGGAATAGTATGAACCAAGGAATAGCAATACAATACTTAAATATATAACGATATGGACAGGTATGCACACTCAAACCCCCGATTGAATAATACACATGGGACGTACGACTGGCTAACACGTTAGCCTAGTAAATGTTAGCTCGATAGCAAGTGTAACGTAGGTAGAGCTAGACATGTTTACATTTGATGAACCCCTGAAGTCAATGTAAAACGAAGACCAATATTGTTGTAGAAAAACGCACAGTATTTAATTTTAAACACAACGTTACCATGATTTGAATCCTCTGAACAGTATGGATCCGGACCCTCGTGGATGGATATTCAAGACTACTTCACCGACGTCATCAGCCAGCGACCGCTGTGTGTTTTCCGGTGATACGCTGATGGATAAAGGGGAAGGGTAGGTGGCATCTATTCAAACATTTATTTATGTTAATATAATGAACAAGTATTTTATTTAGTTGTTGCTGAGAATAAACTCCGAAATGTTTAAAATGTTCACGTAAAGACGGATGAATGCCATGTGTCATCATTGTAATCAGGCTGACATTGATAGCTACTCGGTTAGCTGGTACCTACTGTTCGGTGTGTTTAGCTAACGCCACTGACACTGTGAGCAGGTATTGGGAGTAGCATCACGTAGATTCCAGCTTGACACTGGCTGCAGTGTTCCTGCTTTGGCCCATTCTATTTTAAACGGAACTTCATGTATGATACATCTTTGTGTTTTTCGCAATGCAATACCGAATGTGACCATTGCATTTGTGCGTCTTTCCCTTGGAAACGCGTCCAAGCTTCAGGGCTTATTTTCTTCGCCATCCTACTTGTTTCCATTCTTGTTTTGGCTATAAGGCTTTGCTATTCACATCGTTAGTGTTCTTTTTTTCGGCTGCATCTCACTGCTGACATTGATGAGACCACTGTTGGCTCATTTCGATTAGTTGTTTTTGGTTATTGGTGATTGGCTGATTATCTTGAAGGTGTTATTATTGATTTGACTAGGCAATGGCTTAACTCAAGATTTTCTTTGCTGTCTTTCCTTTTTTGTAAATTCTTGGAACACATGCAGCATTTCCTATTATAGTCGGGACCTTGGGGGAAATCGTCTATTCCTTTGTGAATGGCAGAGATTCTCGGTGGGCAAGAGTAGTCTGAGTGAAGGCTGAAGATGGCCTAATGGACCGCCGCTTTTTGCTGACCTTCCTGTTTTGCTCAGTCTCTTGGATTTTTTTTTGGGAAGTACGCTGGAAAAAAGGCAAAGAAAGTCAGATCCAGGAATGGCTCAAAGGACATAGACTCTCCAAATACAGACACTTGTTTGAAGGTCAGTAGTAAAGATTTGCATCTTGTTTGTCACCCTACTTTGATAGTCTAACGTTCGTTAAAGTTGAGGCCCTTCCACCTTTGTTCGTTTTGTAATTTCCATTGCTTTAGCTGTGTTTTTGTACTTTTATACCAAACTCAAGGAGTTTTCACTTTTTTACTATTTCATGAGTATGAAAGGTTAATGAGAGTGCATGTAATGTAACTTCTCTAGATGTTCAGACGTTGGAGGAGCTGAGCCTGAGTGTCCTGAGTCGTCTTGAGGAGGTGGTGAAGGAGCAGCAGCGCTGGAGGGAAATCGCGGAGGCCAACTTCCAACTGCTTCGAGACCTTGCTTTTCAAGAGTGGCTGTGCTCCCAGAGCCTGGAGCACTACTACCACACGTAAAGCTTTTTAAACATTTTGTACAGTTACCTCTATTCAGCTGTGTATTTTGACTATTGTTTACTTGTGCACTAAACCTGCACTAAAACCCTTTTTCACTACACCTGTTTTGCACAATGTTTAATTACCTTGTGCATATTGGACAAAGAAACTGGTCAGGATATTGACTTTCGGTTATGACCGTATTCAATGTAGGGGCAATGTACAACAAGCGTGTATTTCTTGTGTGCCCACTTGGGGGCATTCTTCCTCTGCCTCAGGGGGTGACATTGAGCAGAGAGACTGCAGTGTTTCAAAGGCTCACTGCAGTAATGGGTATATTTTACGGACCATAACACAGGCAAATTGCACTCTCTAACGCACAGCCCTGTAGCTGTACACACAGCCCCTAGGGGAGTCTGGGCCTGCAAATCTCATAGTTGTCTACCGGCATTCTTCTGACCTTTCTCTGCAAATTGAGTCTTCTACCCCGACACAGGAGGTGTCCAAAGGCGTCTTTGCCTTTTGTTTGGTGGTCAGAATAGATTACATTTGCTATTCACACAGTAAAGAGCCTGGTGTCGTATGGCAGTGTTTGAGTGAAGTCATCTTTGGTGTCTCTAAAGGTCGGAGCTGCTTCTCTAGTGTCGTATTGTTGATGTATGACAGCTACAACAAACACCTCCCAGAGGTTCCAAGGACATTTTTCAACACCATAATCGTCCCACTCTTGTGTATGTGTAGTTAAACAGGGCCGTTGATAAATTACACTTTTGTGTGTGTGTGTGTGTGTGTGTGTGTGTGTGTGTGTGTGTGTGTGTGTGTGTGTGTGTGTGTGTGTGTGTGTGTGTGTGTGTGTGTGTGTGTGTGTGTGTGTGTGTGTGTGTGTGTGTGTGTGCGCACGCACGCGCGCACACACTATGCACAATCACTACAATGAATTGAGTGACTGACCATTAATTTAGATAAATAACACATAAACAAGTCTGTTTGGGTGATGACATATTCTTCCACATTGACCTTGCTTGCTGTTGACTTGAGGTGAAAGGTAACCGTAAGGTTACTTTAGTTCAGCTGGGTTACAATGTTTGCTTTGTGTGCACATGTTTCCATCTCTGCGTGGGCTGGTCTATTGTGTGTGTGGCTGTGCATGTGTGTGTGTGTGTGTGTGTGTGTGTGTACGTGGTTAAAGCATACACTGTAACTCGGCAGCAACGTTGAGTCAGCTTTTGAGTTGCAGCTCCATGTAGCTGTTTAAAGAATCCACTATTGGCGATCCGTACTGAGTGAAGGCTTCTATTTTGTGGGCAGACTGCAGGCATTGGGGTGTTTGAACCTGGACGATCTGGCCCAGTTTGACAGTCAGCTGCAGCTGTCTCTGGCAGCCTGGGGATACTACTACGAGGACTACATCCGCTTGTCCAGGGGGGTCAAAGTCCTACAGGCTTCCCGGGGGAGCCGAGACCAGGACTACGAGATCCGGCTGGTGCACAGCCTCGCCAAACGACGTCTGAATGAAAAGTGGTCATTCGGTAGGTATCTGATCCAACGGTCATCTGATGCTACAATGTTGTATATGCTACACGGTAATCTCCAGCCAAGGAGATTACCGTCACTGCTGCATATCATTACAGCCTACGAGCCTTTCCTTCTCCCGCCTGTCTTGACAAGAACAGTTGTCCCATGGACGTGTCTTTGGTTATCATACAGCTTGGGGTCTAATAATGATATTCCAAACAACATCAAGTTTGTTCTAATTGTGTGTTTGAATTGTACCTCTGTCTTTCAGCAGGTGCACTCATATTTGGCTGTACTGTGGCACTGTGCTTCCTGATAAAGGACCTCATGTTTTACGTGATTGGTGAGTTTGAACAAAGTTTAAAGTTGAGGGGGTGGAGAAAGAAGCAAAGAAATGTCGACAAGCTGTGTTCTCGTTCTCGGTCCCCCGCCAGGTGGAATTACTGTTTCCATCATAGCGTTTGTCTTCACCATCAAGTTCCTCTGTGAGCTCGCGGCGCGGGTTGTCAGCTTCCTGCAGAATGAGGACCCGGGGCGACGCGGGGACCGTAGCATCTACGACTATGTGCGGGGCAACTACCTGGACCCGCGCTCCTGCAAGGTGTCGTGGGACTGGAAAGACCCCCAGGAAGTGGGACAGACGATGAGCTTCAGAGTGCACGTAAGACGATGGCGACGCTGGTCATAGGCTCGAAGAGAGCTTCCTCAGAACTGAGATTTCATCCGATTTATTAAGACATTGTTCTCCTTTCAATGTGTATATTACACATGGGTTTACACACCGTGGAAAAACACCTCCACATTGGTCATTCTCTTGCAAACCCTTCCTAACGAAGTCAGAAATTAAATGCAACAATTTTTTTGCTGTAATGACACGCGCATGGGCCCAATACATATTAGTTTGTAAAAAAAACTTCATATTATACGTTTAATACGTGTTAATAACGGCCAGCGTTGTCCTTCCATACGTCTGCGGGCAATGTATCGGTCATCCATATATACATGTATCATTCACAGAAGCAGAAGAAAGACGTAATCCTTCCTCCTCTTCCCCAGCTGTTCTACAAGAACGGCCAGCCCTTCCCGGCCCACCGGCCCGTGGGCCTGAGGGTCAACATCACCCACATCGAGCTGGCCCTGGACATCCCCGTCACCCAGGAGGTGCTGCAGGAACCCGAGTCCAACGTGGTCAAGGTGGCCTTCACCGTGCGCAAGGCCGGCCGCTACGAGGTGGCGGTGAAGCTGGGGGGGCTCAATGTGGCCTACAGCCCCTACTACAAGATATTCCAGCCAGGTAGAGTGGTATACATTGTATACTGTATTATCTGCTCCTATTCATATGATTTATCCTGTATTAGGGTCTTTGGTTAATTGGTTGAAGAATTATGACAGTTTCAGGCCTTGATTTATGCACTACCTTCTTTTTTTTAATTAATTTAAATGATTACGTAATAATGAAGGTTTTCAAAACATCAGAGTAATTCATGCTTCATTTGGTCATTCATAATAATGTGGACCGTCATCTTGGTATTAGTCCTGGACTCCTGGGTTATGCTTTATATAAGGGGTAAGGCGGCAATACAATACAATACAATGGGGTATCTATCATTCAGTCAGTAGATTTACGGCATTTATTAGATGCTTTTATCCAAATCGACCGACAACGGTTGATACACACATTTACACACCGACGGCGGAGTCAACCATGCAAGGCTACACCAAATCATCGGGAGCGTCTTGCTCAGGAATCGAAGGGAGGGATCGAACTAGCAACCTTCCAGTTACAAGGCAACCTGCTCTACCTCCTGAGCTAAGCCCACCCTGGTAAAAACGTGCGTAATCTCTGTCCCCGTCAGGCACTGTGGTGCCATCCAAAACCAAGATCGCCTACCACTTTTCAACACTGGTGCTCGTCAACGGCCAGCAGCACACCCTGCAGATCGAGCCCAGGGACGAGTACGGCAACCCCACCAGTAACTCCACCTCTCTGGTGGACGAGGTCAACTACAGCGTCCACATCCACTCCGTAAGGCACCGACCACCGGCCCCATCGATGTCTAATCCCACCCCTGTAGTGTATCCATATCCCACATGCGACACTGCGGCCTCAGAGCATGCGCGTGTGGCCGTTGTTTGAGCGCTGTCCCCCTGACCTGCAGCTGGGCACGGTGGAGGACGACAGCCCGGAGGAGTACTACAGCGAGTCGGTGTCGTCCAACAAGCAGCAGTGTCAGGTGCTGCTGAAGCTCACCCTGAGGAGAAAGGGCTGCTTCCGAGCCCGCCTCTCCTACATGCAGCAGCCCCTCAGCAACGGGGAGTTCGACATTATTGTTCTCAGTGGTGAGCAGATTGACGTTTACGTTCAGGGCATTTGGCCGCTTTTATCCTAAACGACTTACAATAGGTGCATTCGTCAGAAGAAGGAGAAACAATATATCGCTGTCAGTACAGTAAGGATAATCACAGAAACAGTTGCCAAGCTCTAACAATTGTTAAGTTAACCCCTTCCCCGTGTACAACAAAGATAGCTAGGATAAGACACTGCTAAATGCTAAGTACTGCTTTTAAGTGCAAGGCTTCACGGTTTGAAGCTGCTAGGGGCAGTGTTTTAAGTTTTCGTGTAGACGCCCAATCGTTTTTTTCCGTCGGGGAGCTTGCTATGCAGACTAACCGGATTGTAACCGGATAATTGTGTTTACAAATATTTGTTGCGATAACTGCATGTTATGTTTCTGAAAACAGGAGAAATAAATGAGACAAGGCAGCTTCACTTCTGTTAGCCTCGTTCAGCAGAAAATAACCGTCTATTCAACAGTTGAAAAATACATTCTTAAAGATATTCTTAAAATTAAAATACAGCGTCAGACACGTCATTCAGTCTATGTACTGAGCTATAAGTTCTGTTATAAGTGCTCTTCAAGGTCTTATATCACCATGAAATAAAAATGAGCATTCTGTTACTATTTGGATCTGGCCATTAATTATATGAGCCTACATCTTAACTTTACTTAACTTTGCTCCAATCTGTCTAAACATTATAGCAGGGTTAGTCAACCCAAATGTTCATAGAGCCAAAATAAGGGATGTCCTGTAATACGATTTTCCAACAAAATAATGCATTAATACATAAAGTACTGCGTTTGAGAGGATGGCTTCCCTACACTACACATTTTTTGGGGATTTTCCCACACATTTAAAATGTGTTATTAGTGCTCAATTAGATGAGACACAAGATACACATGCATGCTTTCAGGTCGTTGCAGTAACTGTCAGTTGTTCCTAGGATGGTCTCTGACCCACTATTTCATCCATTGTGTTACAACAATGTTTAGCAAAAGCCTGATTAGCAGCTCTTGTGTTTTTCTTTTTTTTATGCGGCCCTCACAAAACAGATGACCTTTGAACAGCTGTCATAACGGAGCAAATAAAGGTGTAGCTTTTAACATTAATCATGGTTGTAGTCCGTTGAAGCCTACCGGCGTTCACCAACCCACAGACCATGTGGTTCCATGTTTGTGCTCTGATTTATAAAGGAACCGATTACCATTAAACTGAGATCATCTACTTTCGTTAAGAGCTGCGCCTGTGTTTACCCTTCCATGACACCAATCTGAATAGGTGGGAATAACGTGCGGTATTCATACATGTGTAAGAGATTTGTTATTTGTAGTTGTCTACTTTTTAAAGAGCCCCAATAATACCACCAGGTGTGATGCACATTAGCCAACACAAGCCAAACCAATTCAAAATCCACCCTTATTGAAATCACACATGTCCACCCAGAGGAATGACGGGTAAATTATCCTACCAGCCTACCCAGTGGACTGCACTGTTAGCTGAGAGAGGGTCTTGAATTGTAATGAGGAATTGTAACAAGGTTACTACTGGTATGCTGATCAAACCTCATTCTGAGCCATCTCATCTCCCGATAGAGATGGCGAGCAGCCCTTTCAGTTCCATGGGCTGAGCGGTGAGAGAAAGGGAGGGACGTCTGGTAGAGGGATATCCATGTCTGTTACATGAATGGGAAATTCCTTTCTCAAGTTCTGCATCTCCATGTCTTTGCGGTTGTTCATCTCGTCCCCCTCGCTCGCCGGGGACTTGTAACGGACACGGCTCATAGGAAGTAAGGGAATGCATCCTGCATTGTGGTAGACTCGGACAATGCTATGATTCATTACCCTCTGATATAGGGGCCCTTTGAGCACGCGCACGCACACGCACACGCACATGCACACGCACAATCACATGCACACCCAGCTCTCTCCCTCACACCTGTGATCGCCCCTCCCCCTGCAGAGAATGAGAAGAACTGTGTGGAGAAGAACGTGTCCACGCCGGGCATCAGCATCTACTTTGAGACGTACCTCTACAGCAGCGGCAACTACAGCAGCTCCTCCTGGCAGCCGCCCTCCTCGTCCCTGCTGGCGCCCCAGCGGAGGCCCTCCATGGGGGATGAGGAGGAGGAGCACGACTCCCCGGTGGAGGGCCAGCCCGAGAAGGTCAAGAAGCCAAAAAAGGTCTACTGCTACATATCGCCAAAGGTGAGCCATCTGCAGATTTGTAGTAATCGTAGTAAACGATGATTTTCATGGCTGGGTTGCTTGATTAGGGCGGACTACGAAAGGTGATGATCAGGCATTGCGCTATCAACAAGTCTTTCTGTTTCCGTCTCCCAGCAACTATCCGTGAAGGAGTTCTACCTGAAAATAATTCCATGGCGCCTTTTCACCTTCAGAGTGTGTCCAGGGACGAAGGTGAGCTGGGCGGTCCTGTCGTGAAACACCACAAGCCGTCAATCCACACGACCGCTAAGGACTCTCCTCTCTCTCTCTCTCTCTCTCTCCTCCAGTTCTCCTACCACGGGCCGGACCCGGTCCACAAGTACCTGACGCTGGTGGTGGACGACGGCATCCAGCCCCCCCTGGAGCTCAGCTGCAAAGACCGCAACATCATGGCCGCCACCTTCATCCGCTTCCTGCATAAGAACATCGGTCCGTTCTGATCCATCAGCCTCTTCAATTTACGTTTACCTTTTACATTGAGTGTTTAGCAGACGTTTTCATCCAAAGCGACTTACTTTTGATATATTTGGCAGATGAAAGAGAAATGACAAAATATCGTTGCGGTACACTAAGGATGTTTGATAAAACAAGTGCCAAGCAGTTTCAATTGCTAGGAATCTAAGTACAAATTTATGGTGCCATGATGTACAACATACAATAAGTGCCTTAGGGTGGTGTGTGGTTGGGACCATGTGAGGGACGCTGTGTCAAGCCTGATTTTTAGTGTAACCGATGGCCTTCTGATATCGTCTCTAGGGGGCTCGGAAACGTTCCAGGATAAGGTCAACTTTTTCCAGAGGGAACTCCGGCACATTCACTCCAAGAGACCTCGCACCAAAACCTGCCTCAAGATCACACGCCACACCATCTTGGACTCAGTGAGTGTCTTTGTCTCAGTCTATATCTCTGCGTCTCGACTCTCCAGGCTTCTCTCTGTTGACCTCGTGTATGTGGGTTTGCTCTGCTGCCTAGTCACTGGATCAACCGCCAACCAATTAATTGGTAGTGAAAGTTAGTTACATGTACTGTTGATGAATGCAGCTATTGATTATGTTGACTCATTCTATTGCCTTTAATTATCTCCTTCATCAAACACATGGTGCACTTCGCGGTCAGTCGCTGAAGGCCACCAGAAACTTCTCTGTATCGGATTGGAGCAAGAACTTTGAGGTGGTGTTCCAGGACGAGGAAGGTCCGTAGAACCGTGTCTCATCCATTATCAGCATGTATGAGGCCACATGCGTCTCTGGTCTGAGTTGAACTGAGTAACAGAAGGGCTCTTCACCTGACTTGCTCCCCAACCCTCATGCTCCACAGCTCTGGACTGGGGCGGGCCTCGCCGCGAGTGGTTCGAGCTGATCTGTAAAACGCTGTTCGACACGTCCAACCAGCTCTTCACACGCTTCAGCGACAGCAACCAGGGCCTGGTGAGTCCGGCACCCGGCGTTTCTGTTTCGCTTTGCCTCCGCCGCTGCTAAGGGTGGGGGAAACTAACGTGACGCCGTCAACGTTGCAGGTGCACCCAAACGCCGACCGGCCGGCCCACCTGCGCCTGAAGGTGTACGAGTTTGCGGGACGTGTGGTGGGGAAGTGCCTGTACGAGTCTGCGCTGGGCGGGGCCTACAAGCAGCTGGTCCGCGCTCGCTTCACACGCTCCTTCCTGGCCCAGGTCATCGGCCTGAGGATGAACTACAAGGTACGGAGCGGGAACAAGTACACATACACTCAGTGTTTCCCACGCATAGACCAATGTGTGGTGCAGCGCCACAGTATCAACACCGAGCGCCACAAATTGATTCTGCTTCTTTTTTTATTATTTTTGCGGTTTTCATTCTCGTTCACACGCGCATACGCAGACCAGAGACAAGCGCGCATTCATGCCAGTGGTGCGCGGGTACACTTATAAACAGCTGATTGAAGCAGCGGGATATTTGGCACAGAGAAGACAGTCGGCGACCGTTTTACCAAAGTTTAGTATGATATACTGTGCCCAAAATTATTGTTATCTCAGAAAAGATAATGTTAGCCCTTATGAACTCAACGTTGTTGATATTGAACATCCCACACCCTAAGTCAGCATAGATAACGTTGGTAACGCAGCAAACGATGTGATTAATATGAAATGTGGTTGTAGTTGAGATGGGCTACGGTATTAGACTGGGTATCCCCAGGCCGTTCTGCTGGCGATTTGATTTCGCTCTGCAGCAGGGGCTGGAGCGCGATACATTTCTTTCTGTTTCCGATCCGCTTTTACTGGAGCCAATCACCAAGCTGGCTGTCCCCCCTGGCGCACTATTGGCTGGTTTAACACAATGAAGACAGGGAAGCGATTGTTGCGATCGAAGCGATCGTTGGTCTGATTGGTTGAAGGACTATTATTATTTTTATTATTATATTTATATTGTTACATTATAGGCTGCTATTGATTTTATTTAACCAAAAAAGTTAAATACAAGAACAGGTTGATATTGGTTGAGGTAGTTCTTGAGTTCAGTATTTGAAATAAAAACCTCCACCTTTAGTTGTCTTTTTCAATTCATTCCTTGAATGTCACAGAATCTAAAACTAAAGTAGGCAAACATTTAGGTAAAAACTAAACTTTAACATACATTTTGGTGAGTAATTCTCAACAAGAAACTTAACAGACAGGTCATCCTCCAACATGTAGTCCAGGTCTTTGTATGAGCAAACTAATTCTACTGACCTGCCATGTAATGCCATGTGACATGCCTCATCCCTAACTCTCCACCTCAAGCTGGTGTGTAGTGAGCGTTCTGGCGCCGATTGGCTGCCGTGCATCACCCAAGTGGATGCTACATATTGGTGGTGGTTAGTGAGGTCCCCCCTTCACTTTAGGCGTCTTTGAGTGTTATTAATTATTATTATTATTCATGTTTAACCTCTGTTTTCCTTTTATTCCTAGTCTGTTTTACATAGTTTTGAATGATGACTATATGCTCTGTAAGGTGACCTTGGGTGTCTTGAAAGGCGCCTCTAAATTAAATGTATTATTATTATTATTATTATTATTATTAATGTATGGAGTTGGGGCAAGGAATAAAACCAGGCAGGGTTATGGTAAAACATTTTTCGTTGTCTTCTCTTTAACAGCTTACGTTAAAGAAATAAGATTGAGCTGAATATTTTAAAATGCTTCTTGTAGCTTTAAAATTGTCTCATCAGGTGACAATAGATACGCAGACAGTTGTATATTTAACATGGCAGCTTCAGAAAGTGTGTGTTTGAAATTGCATCCAACCCTCGTTAATATACTGATATTTTCTTATCCATGATTTTATAGGCCGAGTTCAAATTATTACTTTAGCGATGATCCTGGTTGCTCTTCATGTATATTATTGTTGCATAAAGCCAGAGGAATTTCTTCTATCCCAAACCCTCGTGTGTTTCCCATCCCGTGTGTGTGTGTGTGTGTGTGTGTGTGTGTGTGTGTGTGTGTGTGTGTGTGTGTGTGTGTGTGTGTGTGTGTGTGTGTGTGTGTGTGTGTGTGTGTGTGTGTGTGTGTGCAGTACTTTGAGACGGACGACCAGGAGTTCTACAAGACCAAAGTGTGCTTTATCCTCAACAACGACGTGAGCGAGATGGACCTGGTGTTCGCCGAGGAAAAGTACAGCAAGGCCGGCCAGCTTGAGAAGGTGAAGCAACACTCCAGCACCAGAGACGGAGGGGGACACCAAGATAAACACTGCACATCTATAAACCTCTCTGCATGCCCGTGATTCACCGTTTGATTAAGCAGCCCCGCCTTCCGTCAACGGTGATCTAATGGAGCACACGGCCTCCTAGGTCTTTGGTCTCGTTTTTTGTCCAAAAGGATATCGGCCACGTGTTTAAGAATGAGTTGGAATTTTCAGAACGGATCCCTCACTGCTCTTTATCTTGAGGAGTTGGTCAACGAAAACATTCATTTCCATTAATTTCCCCGTGCTGCCAATAGTTTGCTTGGCTTGATAACAATAAGTCCATCAATCAGATTAGGATCTGTCCGACGGGTCTCTCTAAAGGCTGGCAAGTGTACAGATTCCCACAGACATACCAAGCCTATCCTTTGTCATTGGAAGTCCAACTAGTTTTCTAAAAACTGACTCCTGAAGTAAAGGCAGTTTGGCGCCACCTGGTAATATTCCTCAGTATCTACAAAGACATTGAAATCATTTTACCTATTCAGGAACAGGGTTGAGGATCTGCAGGCTCTTTATGTTTTATTCTGTTTGTTAATTGTGTATTAAGAGTGGTAATATCTTCAATAAGAAATGTAAAGGATTTTTCTCAAAATGGAAGTGAAATGCTACACTGTTGTATTTTGTATAATTTTTCCTGAACTTTGGATCTATAAAACATTCGGCAGCACGTTGTCCCCTAACCCCGCCATGTCCTGCACCAGGTGGTGGAGCTGATCTCGGGCGGGGCACAGATAGCCGTGAACAACGAGAACAAAGTGCACTACCTCAACCTGCTGGCCCAGTACCGGCTGGCCAGCCAGGTCAGGGAGGAGGTGGAGCACTTCCTCAAAGGTACGTGGAGGGAGGAGTTGGAACGCATGCCCGCCCTCCTTCACACAGTCTCTGATTGAACTGCCCACATTTACTGAACAACTGCTACAGCCAGCATGCCCATAGCCAGCTATGAGTTCACGGAGGTCTGGACCGTTTTTGTCGACATGAAAATAAAATTAGGAACTAAATTCAACTGTGTAAAAAATCAGCAGTCGAGAACTTCTCTAAGATGAGTAATCGCTTTATTCAGTTGAGACTTCTTACTTTGTGCACGCCGTGTAGCACATCTGTTGATGTGAGCACAACCCCCCCCCCCCCCCCCCCCCCCCAAGTGAAATCACCCTCAGGTTTCAAATTGACCTATGGGAACCACCACCAATGGTTGAGGCCAACCATTAACCTCAACCTTCTTGTTCATATGCAGGTTTGAATGAATTGGTGCCGGAGAACTTGCTGGCTATATTCGATGAGAATGAGCTGGAGGTGGGTTATTTTAGGACCTTTTCTACCATATCTTGCATAATGACGACAAGATCGGGGCGGTGCACATTTAGACTATATGCGTGTGATTTGTCCCCAGCTGCTGATGTGTGGCACTGGAGACATCAACGTGCAGGACTTCAAGCCCACGCCGTCATCGTCGGGGGGTCCTGGCACTTCAGAGAGAAGGTACGGGGGAAACCAGGACGCTCGCCGCGTTATAATTCCTGGTGATGCTCCGCATTTCTGTTTTTAGCATGTTGTCTCACTCATGCTCTCGCTCTCTCTGTCTCTCTGTCTCTTTCTCTCCCCCCCCCCCCCCCCCCCCCCCTCCAGGTAATGAAGTGGTTCTGGGCGGTGGTCTCCAGCTTCACCCAGGAAGAGCTGGCTCGCCTGCTGCAGTTCACCACCGGCTCCTCCCAGCTGCCCCCCGGAGGCTTCAACACCCTCTGCCCCTCCTTCCAGATCATTGCCGCCCCCACGCACAGCACCCTGCCCACCGCACACACCTGGTGAGTAGCACACACACACACACACACACACACACACCTGTGGCCCGCTCGGGAGTAATGTGATGTCATGGACTCCACTCTATAAGGATGAAACCTGGCAAATGGTCAGCAGACACAATAATGACATTTTATTATTTTCGACTTGCCTTTGACCTCACTTTCGGGGCAGATTCTTTCTATAGTCTTCTTGTGACCAATCAGATCGCAAGTTCCAAAATTCACGGTTTACCGTTGTGGTTTAAAAAAGGATAAGCATGTATGTCCCCATTAGCCATAAATCATCTATGGAGCTCAAACGGCCACAGTGAACACACCCATACAGTCACAATGTTGATGTT
Source organism: Gadus macrocephalus (assembly GCF_031168955.1). NCBI lineage: Eukaryota > Metazoa > Chordata > Actinopteri > Gadiformes > Gadidae > Gadus > Gadus macrocephalus. The sequence goes on from NC_082386.1 coordinate 10,835,965, forward strand.
GAACTGAATGAACGGGCAGTCTTGGCTGATCCCTTCTTGGACGGGAGTGGTGATTGAGGTGGATCCTCCCCCAATGCCCTGACTCTTTTCTCCACCTGTGTCTTGGTAGCTTCAATCAGCTGTGTCTCCCCACCTATGACTCCTACGAGGAGCTGCACAAGATGCTGAAGCTGGCCATCAGCGAGGCAGCGAGGGCTTTGGTATGCTGTAGAGGAGTCCTCCTCGCCCCTCCCCCGTCTCCTCCTCCCCCCCACCACCGTATCACCTTGTGTTGGAACTAACACAACACATGACAGGAGATCACCTGAGACACACACACACACACACACACACACAACACACACACCACACACACACACACACACACACACACACACACACACACACACACACACACACACACACACACACACACACACACACACACACACACACACACACACACTCTCACACACTTGGACAACTTCCGGGAAAATGGCGATGGAGTGTCCGTGCTTCGATACATTTAATGCTGTGTGTATATATATATATATACATATATATGCACACTTACCAAGATGCTGAACTTAAGAGGGGGGGGGTGGGGGGGGGGAGGCTTGGTTTGGCCTCATTTTACTTCTTTTTTTATATGCTTGCTAGACCAATAGGGCCAGTTAAAAGGCAATCAGTAGTGGTTTGCGATTGTTTTGGTTTGTTTTCAACATTGCAAGCTTAGGGTTTGGAGTGCGACTGCGGCCTGCACGCGGCCTGGATGCCTCCTGCCCTCTCGGCCTTAATCGATCAGGGACGGATTTGTGTGTGCATGTAAATACGGATATCATTGTTTTATTTCAGGACTTGTACATACCAGTAAGTATATATAAAATAAGTTTGCATCTTGTCACTACTTTTTTTTTTTTTTAAAGAGAATGGAATGTTGAATAGATTTGTTATCTGATAATGATGGATTAAAAAAAATACTTTATTACGTTCCTTTGTTGTCTGATGGGTTTAAAAGATGCCAAGCGATCTGCTCCGCGGACTCGTGTTTTAAGTTCACGACGCGGTCGACAACCCCAACATTAGTGGTCACTTGGTGACTCAGTGGTCACTTGGTGACTCGTCCAGACAGCTGCCCTGCTTTCCTCTTTTCTCCTGTTTTATGACCTGCCTTACTCCCAACCCTCCTTTTGCCTGATTTGTGTTCAGAGGGGTTAAGTGGTCAAGAGGAAGCATACAGTTCCCATTCGTGACACTGGTTTGACACTGTCCCGACCTCTCCCCTGACCTTTGCTGGGCCGATGCACTGCTGCCGCGTCATTCGGCTTTTCTGATGTATTCACAGCCTTTTTGTTTTTCTAGGTTTACCTCAGAATCTCCTATGCATACTCTTTCACCACAGCTCCATATACACGGAGTGCTTATGCATGTACACACCCCATACACGCGAGTATATATCTAAACATACAATTTATTAGTGGCCTCCAGTGTTTTCTGACCACATAAACGGTCATGAACTCTGTGCAGGACTGTGCAGAAGATTTAGAAAAAAGGTGATGCTGTTTTTCTTTGTGAAAATACCTATTTATTTTTAAACGATGTTGATTACTGTGCACTCTGAGCCATGGGAATCGTGAACTTTTTGTTTGCTTCATTATTTGGAGTTTTTTTTATTTTTGTTTTGAAGGCTTTCACTGTTCTGTACTTGGTCAGGGGAGTACCCGGCCGCGCTACCTGGTGGAATATGTATCAGGCTGCCAGGAAGCCCGTCTTCACCGCCTCACACACAGGACCACGTTCCAGGAAGGTTCAGCTTCCTCATGATTTGGAGTGCAGTCGTTTATCTCTGTTGTATCGGTCATCGTTTCGGTTCGACCATTGATGCACGTTGTCATATCATACTCACTCCTCCCAGGAAAGACAACGCCTTTAAGAGATTTTTTTCACAAATAGGATTGCAGATGGGATGTTGTCGATAGTTTGTTGTTATTAATTACGGGATTCTGCACCCATATCTTGAAACATTTTTGCACTTGACGTCCGAGCCCTCCGGCTGCAGTATATTATCATGCAGGGTCCTCTTGCAGAGAGCTGAGGGATTCAGAAAGCGGATTATAGTGCTTGGTTTGTATTGTGCAACAGTAACGTAATCTGCAGAGCACAAGAACATCAGGGATACTTATGGTTTAAAAAGAGGAGAAGAAACAAGTCTAATTTTTAATACCAACAAACAAGGCCGCACTTACGTTTTAATGTTTCATAAAAGGTGCCATTTGAGCATAGCGTTGGCCAAGTATCATACGTTTTGGAAACGAAAGCTGTGACCCAACTATCAATACTAGCTGGAGTAATTTTGTTCTTGTTTAAATGTTCATATCTGTTTTGTTTCACATCTAGTTATGATCTTCTATTCTTGTCTCATGATGGGCTGGTTTAAACAAACATATTTTTTTAATTTTATTTATGTAAATATTGTTAAATATTTGCCTATGACTTAATAACTGGGCTGGGTTTTTTATTTGTAAAAATGGCAAGCTGTTAGTGGCTAATGAATGTTTGGGGTTGCTGCAAAGCAGATCCATTTGTTATGGTAATAAAAAAAAGTGATGGATTAAATACAGTCGTGTACCTCAGTTTGTGTATATTTCAACAGCAAGATGTGTCGGGTGTGGTTATTCTGAATCGTATAACGGACCAACTCGGACCTCTTTCTCTTAATGTAAGATCGTGCGAAGTTGAAGATCGTCAAGTCTATTACGGGACTTAAGCAGCTGCTTTGCCACCATCGGACGCTAGGGGGCAGTGCACGTTCGGTGTTTGTTTCGCAAAGCTCTGGTGGGGCTACATGCCTACGCCTCCTCCTTCCCACGGGACTGCTTCGCAGGGGTAGAAGATGAGGGGCTTTCCTGTCCTCAGCTGATCCCCCACCCATGCCCCCCCCCCCCCCCCCCCCACACTTCAAATCCAGAAGAGAGCAAATGAAGAATTCAAGGGCAGATCTGATAAAAAATGATAATAAAAGTAGGAATGAGCAAGTTCCCCTTTGACCCTGTTGAACATGTAAAAAATAAATACTTGTTGAAAGCTGTTTAACATCAGATAAACAGCCAAAGTCAGATCATGTCACTGTTAAAAAGATCTGCAGCACACAGGTTCTTTATTGCTTAAAGGATGGAAAGCAAAGGTTCACTTACTTTAATTTTCCTAACTAAACAGAGGCTCTTACAGTATGACTGATAAGAGCCCCCCCCCCCCCCCCAGTATGACTGACCCTAATAGCATGAGATGTGATTAAACACACTTCGTAAGTGCTTTGTACTTACGAAGTCCCAAGTCATATCCAATGAAGCATTACACATCGGATAAGGCCCCGTTTAGTATATTTATTAATTGCTTAATAATCCTGAACAACCTTTCAGTCCCCCCCCCCCCCCCATACTACAGCCTCTTTTTCCCGGCTTGTCTTCATAAGCAGCCGTCTAAGCGAGCCGGTCGGGACCTCATCTTGAAATACTCAGAGGCAGCCGTCCAATATCGCGGTCTTGGCATGCACCTGTGGATTTGCATAATGGTCTTTCTCGGATTTCCCCAGGGAGGGCTTGCTAAAGAGTGACCACAAATCAAAAAGTGATCTCCCTAGACTTGGAGTAATGCATCCCGTTGGATCGGTCGGGGGTTGTTCACAGGCAATAACAGTGTGGCATCTCCCCACACAGAAATACTCCACATTGTTTTGTTATTTTCATCTGATGATACTAATTCCCTGGGAAACATGTTTCTCCAGCAAATGTTCCATGTGCTGTCCCATAAACGTCTCCAGACTTGACTACAGCTTGCTTTAAGGGAGGACTCTGTGTAGCCAACATGTTGTGGAAGTCAATTTATGGGTGGTTCTTGTCCACCAATGAATTTGCTCGAAGCGGTGCCTCATTTCCCCTTTTGTGAGTCCGCCACCAAGGAACACTATCTGTCTGGCCGAAACCCTTGTTTCCTGATAATTGTCAGCAGAGAGTGGTCTTTACAGCTGGGCACACAACACAAGTGTGGTGGAGCTTATCCTGATATGAGAACATGGCTCTCTTTGAAAGTGCCCCAGGGAACACAGATCACAGAACACTCTCTCTCTCTCTCTCTCTCTCTCTCTCTCTTTCTCTCCTTCTCCTTCTCCCCCTCCCAAGCACACACAGTTCCTCATTACCTGATTGATGCTACTGATTAACTGCCAACTGGATTGGCTGCAGGAATTTATCATTGATGCTGATTGAACTGACTCTGGGGCCAATTTCAATCAGAGACGTTGAAGGACGCGCAGCGCTCCAGGAGCGGCCCTGGCGGCGCGCTGCTCTCCCACTCTGAAACTCTTCTCTACACAAAGTATAGATTACTGACTTCATGTATCGTGCAAGCAGGAGCGTCCAAGCCCTGGTCAGCATCAGCTGTATGGGAGTCTCTGTCAGCGGTGGTGCAACATCACCGCCGCTGTGCTCTGTGCGGATCAGCCGGCCACTTCAAAACCGTCCGGCGCAGGAGGGGGAAGTATTTGGGTTTGTTTTTAGGTGGGTGGTCCGGTCTCCCCATTTTCCCCTCCAATATATATTTTTCGCCTTGTGAAGGCCTTTCTGCTGGTTCCGTTTATGATGTGGCGGAAGCGCGGTCGTGCGATTGACGAGAGGGATTATGTGTTGCATTAGTGTGACGTACTGGGGGATGTGCGCGTCCCGGTGGTGACATTGGGCTGGCAGCGGAGGCACGAGCAGGCTGGAATCAGTACGGTAGAGCTGATGAAAGACAGCGAGTCCCTCCCCCCTCCGCACTATGTTTAAATCTTCGGAGATGTGAACATCATCACCCACATCACCGCTACGCTTGGACGAAGGAAACCCACATAAAAGCACAAAAATAGCTAACGCATTTCTGCCGAGGCGAGTTCTACTCGGCCAGCCGGTTTTAAAGGTTTGTTTTAAACTCTCGCCGGGTAACCAATAGCAACTGCAGTCAGTGGCAAGCAGGAGCGGCGCGGTCTCCGAAAACTGCTGGTCTGCAGACAAAGTGTCCCCCAGCCAATAGCTGTCTTCCGTTATATACGACGGAGCAGAGATCCAAATTGATTCATGGGGCTAGTTGAGGGGCTGCCGGGGAGGTGCAGCAGTATTAAATTCGTTCTGTCAAGACACATTCAGAGACCTCGCAGTGGCTTCTCGAACCACTCGCCCTCATGTAGAACCTGACATTTTTGGGATGAAACCATTTGCCCCAGTTCGATGGCAGTGTGGGGCTTTTCATACCGTATGGCCTGTAAAGTGGGAGTGAAGAGGACAAGGGTGCAGTTAAATGAAATACAGAAAAACATGGCAACCAGCTCTGCTTATTTTTGCGCGACACATGCTTGCGTCTCACCTCACTTTCTCAAATCGTCCCTTTAATCTGAAACCTGCGGTGAAATTCTCGGCCAAATTACGCATTGTACGCATGTTTAGCTTGTGTGTGTGTATCCACCGGGGACCCCCCCCCCAGTTATACGGCTTCGGCTTCGGGTCAACGACGAGGTCGGTTTGAGTCAACCTGACGCACAATGAGGGCCTGTCTGCCCCGGCGCGGTATTAAAACACAACAAGATGGAAGGCAGGAGAAGGAGTGACAGGATGTCCGCCACCCTGAAAACAGGGCCATGGTTGGCTTAACGCCGGTCAGGAATGATGTTGGCACGGGTTGGCCATCGCGTACCGCAGCCTCCTGTGTTGCCTTTGGAGGGACCCAGGCCGGGCTGTTGATGTTGACGTACTGGTACCCTTGATCTCACCCCAGACAAGCCCTGTTCATTACGTCTCTCCATGGGCCCTGCGTCTTCAGGGAGACCACAATAGCATTGTTGTTCCATCTCCAGCGCTTTATTAAAGGAGCAGCCTGTGCCTTAGTCATCCTGGGTGTGCTGCCCTTCTGAATCACATTATACCGCTAACGTAACCATTTCAAGTTTGAGCGAGTAGCAAGAAATCAAATCAAGAGAACTTGGGGAACTTTATGGTCCACATGTTTTTCAAGATCAGTTCTGAACGCGTGATGGAAGTTGACGTTTGCGCACTCGAAAACGTATCGGCTTCCTATGTGTTTTAACAGGCCCGGTGTTCCTGCGATATTATTTCCCTGGTGTTTCTCATCAAGTGGTTGGGTCTAGTCCACACTACGGTCCTCCACAGCGCCATACCGCAGAGTCTGAGGCGGTGCCAGAAAACAAGCCTCCCTTTTGGGCTTTTAATTTTTGCATCAGAGCCGGTCACTGGGCATAGCTCGAGCGAATCATCACGTCTACTGGTGGGGATAATAGGCGTCGTTTCAATTACCCTGTCTGTGGGCAGTGGATTCAACTCTCTCCCTTCGGTCTGAAACGGGCAGTGGTGGCAACCACAAGGGAGAGACGACAACAAAAAGTGAACACACATCTGGCCAACAGATGTAGGCTACCTGTCCCTTGTGATGGGGGTGGGGGGGCTGCAACATCAGGATTCACTATTTGTTTGCAGCTCACAGTGCAGAGCCTCATATCTAGCACTTGTAGTGTGGCCTCGAAGTCCTGATTGGATAGGAGTTTCTTAACTTTGGAGACAGTACAGTACACACACAAACAAAGATGATAAGAAAGCAAATACAATTTGGTTTAGGAATGATAATATTGTACTGATAAACTTAGTACCCACATGTCTTTGCTTGTCCAGCAGGCCGAGAATGAGATAATCTTGCTTGTTTTTGTCTGTTAAAGAGATAAAGATCGAGAATACATTCAATTAGATTTGATGGCTGTACACACACACACACACACATGCCTTAGCCTGTCTAACAGGCAGAGACTTAAAAATACCTGTGTGTGTAACAACACTGTTTCCCAACACTACATGGAACGACCGTAGAATTTTGCATTATTAGCATTCGTCCTTGATTTAATGTACTGAGGAAGCGGCCAACAGGAATTCCCCAGCCTCGTTGGCAGGGATTCAAAAGCAGGATGTACAACATAATAACCAAAGAGGGGGAGGTGACACCACTGCACATCCCAGCATCACTGCAGAGGCCTCTGCGGTAGACCACTGATACCGCCGTGTTCCAGGCCACACCAAACCGTGTGGGAGTAACCCGAGGAGAGCGACAGCGAATGCCAGGGATGGCGTTGGATGAGGTTCCGCCACACCTGCTAGAAACTGCAGACTCAGCAGCCTCGTGTTGTTCCTGTCCACGATGCCAAGACCTCTAAACCCGACGGGATGGCAGGGACAGCGGGACCACCCCTGCGCACGTGTGCGCGGAAAAGGGCGCGGTTGCACCGGTTTGAATGACTGGAAGATTTACTGCGTCCTATTCGCTTCTGCTTAAATCCCTGCCAACATAGCCCGGCAATGGCAGGCCGCCATTCGCACCCTGTCAAAACATGTTCTTTCATTAATAGCGGTAATAGATACTTGCATTCATAGAGATGACTAAGGTACCGTCTACAGGAAGGGAGAGGCACGCAAGGCCCCTTGAGAGTTTGACAATTTGTACTTTCTACCTAGCTTTGGGCTATTGTTGCTATGGTCCACTGTGGTCTCCTCATATCACAATGAGTGGATGTTCAGGTGCAGGTTCGACCAGAGCAGAACACGAGCTAGACCCTGGGCTCTGCTCCCCATGTTAGAGCTGATGCAGCTGCTCTGTCCGGGCAGGATTCTCTTCCTGTAAGCGGGTGTCAGCCACCCAACGGGACCTTAATGAGGATAACATCCAGGCCACTCTGGGGAGGGGACGTTAAACGGCAGATACATGCGGTGAAATGAGAAGTGTGGGGACTGGCCCAAGGATGCGTTGGCACAGGGCTTGTTTTCTTTAGCCCGGGTGCGAACCCCGCAAGAACCTGAGACTGTTTATGTTTTTTTATATGTATTTTTTAATGGCAAGCCCTTCTAGGACCTGCAGGAGGAAGGACCCATCGGGTGGAGGGGCCATTACGCGTCCGAGAGATTATCAGGGGAGCAGGAAGACGTAAACAGCTCTCATGTGTTTCCAGCGCGAGCTCGGAGCCAGACAGTTGGAGGGCCGCAGGAGGACAGTAAACACAACAATCCAAAACAGTGTACTGCATGGGCTCTCAGCTCGAACCCTGGGCCGAGGACAAAGAGGACATGACATGTTCTCTCAGAGTTTTACTCTGACTTTGACAATTATCCCTGACTCAAGAAGAGTACAAAAAGCTGAAAAGGGCATCCATTAAAAAAAATTGCTGTTTCATCCGAAAATTAGCAGAGGGTTGTGTACGTGTGTGTGTGTGTGTGTGTGTGTCTTTTGCTGCTCGGGGGGGGGGAGAGCATGGTGCGATGCTCCCTGATTGGGAAGTCCAATAGGGAAAGGTATGTTGCTTTGGAATGCCTCGGCGCTCATTAAACCGCATGAGGTCATGCGATGAAGACTACGCATTGGAGCGCTGGGCTGATGGACAAGGCGGCGGCCGACATGGCGCTTGTTTGTGATTTGTTTGCTTCATTTGGACCAGGCTACAGAAGACGACAGCGGGGAGACTATCCAGGCTATAAAAACATCTCCCCCCCCCCCCCAACCCTCTCCTTCTTTTGCAAACTATAGGCAGCCAGCCACATGACACCAGCAAGCAGTTACACACACAGACACACATACACATACACATACACATACACATACACGTATGCACACACACACACTTGATGATCACCATGTTTTCTTTTTGTTGCCGTAAGATAATGAATCTTACGGCTCGCTGACGTGGCATAACACCCCCCCCCCCCCCGTGTCACTCTTTATTGGGCCAATTAGCAAACATAACTTTTCCAGCCTTCTGAACTTCCTCACCAACGCCCCCCACATCTCTTCGGGCTCCTCGTATTACACGCCGGGTTCAGGAGTCATCATTGTGCTAGATTGCCCAGGACCCGTGGTTTGTACATATTTTCCATCCATCCGATCCATTGCTCGAGTCTTGGATGAGTGGACCTGTAAAATATTTGTGGCAAAGCTTAAATGATGTCAGTAAAGCATTGTAACAGAAGGACTTCCAAAATTAGTTTTTTTCTACGTGGAAACGAGTTCACCCGAAGATTTGTACGTAATTGTGTTTATGTTGTTGCCGACTACTCACTGACGCATGTATTTATTACCAAAATAAACACAATTCATTTTTTTGTCTATTTTGCTGAGTAGCACAAGTTAATTGCATAATTTGAGCTGTAATTGAAATGAACTTGACTGTAGTGTGTCTATTTGAGATGAAATGTCCCTCGGCCACTCACACATGTGGTTGCCTCAAAATGCTTACAGAGCAAATTCTTGAGTCTGTCTCCACGAAGCGCTCAACTTCAATTCTTTAGTATTGACACACTGATCAAATACATGGATGAGGCTCCTTGCTGTGAGTCACGTCTATATTTGAAGGTTAGTCGGATGGAAAAATCTGTTGCCTGGAGGCTCTGGAACTTGGAAAGTATTAGCAGGATGAACACAATGACAGACTCGCTGCTCGGATCCTTTCTAGGTAGCGTTTGTCTTCCCTGTTCAATCATTAAACAGGGCACTGTTGATAATCAGTGTTGATATTTTACAGTCCTGAACTTGACTAGTATGAATGAATGTAACAGAAAATTGGAAACAATGCAGTAGTGGATAGTATATATTAGTTTCTACATGACCTACAACTGTCTTTTATGGTAACTTTCAAGTTTTTTTTAAATGAAAATCCAATCCTTTCTGCATTAAACATACAAAAATAAATAATATTAACCATGAATATTCCTGTTGACATCGTTCAACAATGTAAAGCTGCATTACTTACGACCCAGTCAGCCCGGTCACAATCCCCTTGATTGATACGAACAATTTGACATTTTATGTAGAAATACATCTGCTTCTGATGCTAATGAAAAAAAGTTATTACAGCAACCCGAGGAAGAATTATGGGGTGTATGGGTGCGAAACTAAAGAGGAGACAGGGTTGAGTCTAAGGACAGCCTCTTGGTTACTTCATAACTTGCGAAACACGCGCCGGTGCACAGTGGGACCCTGATCCCTCTCACCCTCCATCCTGTCCATCTGATAACACCAGGTTCATTAGTGATGAACCGCTCTGGCAGCAGGGTGTGGTCAAGGGATCAGCTTGGTGGTTGCCAGGGGCAACCTGACCCAGCGCTACACAGCTGTAAGTAGTTAGAGTTAATTTCCAGCCTGATAGAAGCACTGAGGTGTGACATCTCCCTCGCTCACTCTTCTCACTCTCTTATTCTCTCTCTCTCTCTGTCTCTCTCTTGGCTCACTCTCTGTCTCTCTCTTGGATCACTCTCTCACACTTCTTTGTCTATCTCTGAGAGTATAAGACACTGTACCTATCACTAGTGTCTCGACAGTTTGTCATGGGACTTGGAACCAGAAGGATGGATTGGCTTTAGGTTTTAACAAAGGCAATAGGATAAGGTGCCAAGAGGATTTTGTTTCCAACTTCAAAAACCACCGTCTGCCTGTGGGCATCCTTCAGCAAGATTCCAAACCCTAACCCCTACCTGTCAATGCATGCGATGAACCTAAAACATGTAACCAAATCTCTTTGGATGAAGGTATCTAAATGACTTAAGAGTAACATCACAACCATTTAAAATGGACACTGAACACACTGAGCAGTACAACTCTCCCCCCCCCAAAAAGTGATTCTTCATGCCCCGGTCTCCCTCGTTCATCATAATGTCCCCCTGGCCTGCAGGAGCCTGGCTCTGTGGTTCCCAGCCTCACACGGAGCCACCGGTCTCATGCTACATCCCTGCAGGCTTCTGGCACTCGGGGGGTCGGGGTGGGGGGGGGGGACGGACTGACGACTGTAAATACTATGGTCCCCATGCCACGTGAAGTCATGAGGATCAGCAGGAAAAGTAAACTCACCTCTTCTGGCACTTAAGGCTGTTTAGCAGCACGTCTGTCTGCGGGCTTATTAAAACTTGGCTCCCTAATGACCGTTGGCCCTTGAAGCCCGCTGTGCGCTCAGTGTCGCGGCAGACCCACCGGGGCCTCTCTTCCTGCTTCCTATGGAGCGCACGGCCTGTCCGGACGACCGGGCTACCGCAGCACCCGGCCTGGAATGCTGACGTTATGCATGTATACACGTCTTTAAGTGTGGGGGTCCTGTCTGTCACCTGCACCAGTGCTTCACGAAAAGCCTGAAGTGTAAGACGTGGCAGAAGGCCGCAAAGAGACCTCAGCGCTGGAATGAATGAGTGAATTTACCGGGGGCATCCGTATCTGGGCCCCAGGCGTCTTATACTTGTGTGACGACAGGTCAACTCCGGTGAGAGCGGCGTCCTCCCTCTTCTTCATCTGGTCACACTCTTTCTTCTTCTTCCGCAACGTGGAGCAACACGGCCATAAAAAAGGTTTCATTGATTACCACGCTCGAGGGGGACCGAAAGAGCGTGTCTGTGACACTGCCGCTGCTGCTGACCTATTGACCTCAGGGGGCCGCAGGGTTCCCCGTCTCGCTCCCCCCCCCCACCCACCCACCCGCTAATTGTAGTGTTGTTACGATTTGTTCCTTCTTTCATTTTAAATTGCTTTCAAAATACCTAACGTGAGGATGGGGCGCTGAGCAGAGCATTCCAAGGTCGTATTCTCTAAATGGGGCTAGGTTTAATGGCTCAAGGAATAACACAGTTATCATGCTTAATCGTTAGCTATGCCGGCCGAGGGTTAGCTAGTCAAATCGATCATGACTTGCTGGCAGTACTTCCCTGTTCATTGGGAGCAGTGTGACGACAATTTCTCATTGGCATGACTCTTGGTGAAAACACACAATAAACCTTGGTTTGCCACCTAACCAGGCATGACAGCAGTGACAACAGTTAGCATCACAAAGGTGATAGAAAATAAGGGTTTGTTTTCCCTCGGGGGCAAATTCATTTGTGAATTCAACAGTTTAACCTCAGAGGAACGGCTACCTGGTGGCTAGACTAACTATTAACGCATGCCTAATTCTCGAGCTGTGTTGTTGAAGAAGTCGCGTGTCATCAATGACTCAGTCCCGAGTGAGTCAAGAGCGGGCAATGTGTGTACGGACTCATCCATTCCCAGAAGAGAGTTTGTAAACGCACATTACTCAGCCCCAGCATGGCCTTAACACCAAAAACAACCCAGATCAGGAATCCTTCCTTCTTTTTTTCAGAGGGGCCGTCTGACAACTATGAAATGGTCGGGCTTTGGGGTGAAAAGTACGGCAGGAACCAACAGATGGTGATTCATAACCGAGCACGTGTTTTCGGTCCCAGTACATCACAATTACTGTCAGACGTGGGCCCGGGCTTCAGTTGACAGTACGGAGAGTAAACTGTAATTTGGTGCTGGGGCTCCGCTACCAATGCGTTGTGCCCGCGAGTGCTTATGATACAGAACGCCCCCCTGAGGGTATGTTGTTGGCTTCTTGGAAAACAAGCCAGGTTGAGGAGTGACTTTAGAGGAAATCTTTGGGAAACCAATACATCAGAGTTAGAGGGAATGGGAGGGGAGGGGGGCGGTGTACCTTGGAGGAATGTAGCTGATGATATACTGAAATGTGAAAGAACAGCTTCACACTCGCATCTCATTTCACGGGACACCTCATTTTGGTGGAGCGTTTGCACTACTAGGTGAAAAATAGTAACTTTTTTCCCAGAATAAGGAGTAATGGTCTTTTACATCCCCAGCCTAAAATAAGAAAAATACAATTTCCTTCATACGGTCTCTGCGGCCTTCATTAAAACTCAATGAAAACTAAGAGGAAATAGTCTCCATGTAGTTTCCCTAATGCGGTGGAAACTAAAAATAAACACATATACTTATTTGAAACAGTGAGACTTTCAATTATTTTTCTTAATTCAATCATTCCATTATACACAGCAGCAGTTACTTTGTTTGCATGAACTTGGTTAGAATGATGTAGTATAGGAAAGGCGTTTTACAGCGCCAGGCGGTTGGCACCATCCAAGCGCGGCCTTGTTCCCGCTCCACTCGTATAAAGTATTCTGTCTAATCGTCCTTGTGTATCCCTCCTACCGTCAGTTATTAGCTAAAGCATTTATGGAGCTGTGGTGGTGAAGGATGCCATCGGTTGCTATAAGAACTCTTCCCAGTTCCTGGAATGGCCTTGGAGCCATGGAAGGGGGTGCAGGCCAACCAGAGCTGCAGAGCAGAACAACAGGCTAGGTGAGGGCATGCAGGGACTGGGCTAATAGCTTGGCGAACGCGGCATGGTCTTCAGGTCGCTTCGGGTCCAAAGTACTGAGGCTAGCGCTTCTTAAAAAACCTGCTGATCTGGAGGCGGAGAAGTGCTGAAAAAACGGAAACATAGAAGAACCAAAAACAAAAAGGAAAGGAAAGTAGTTGAGCTCAGAGGAAATGTGTGCTTTATCACACGTCTTATTTCACCCCATCACCTCCTTTCCTCAATTGTAGATTCACCTTCAAGGGGAAAAAGCCAAAACGAGTCCTCCTGTCACTAGGTCTTCAGACTTCCTAAAGGGCAGACTCCAGAGTCTCCTTCCCAGCACACAGTTATTTACTAGTGGCTACTAATGCTCTTCTGATTTACGATGGGTCAGGATTTTATGTACGTTTGATGGTCTCAGGGTGAGTCGGGCTAATGAATGAAAGCGCCTAGACTTGGCCCACGACTGGGAAAATGCTTGTAGCTCGGAGAATTTACAGCAGGGTCTTATTTCACCTAATTGGCAAACAGCACGATCCACCCTTTGAATCTTCTCCAACAATATTTTCTACACCGTGCAATGACATTATTCCCAATCTTTTCCTCAAGATGGTCCCTTCAGTAAATCATAACTAAAGACTACCCATGCAGATATAAAAGAGAGGGAACTGGGGACTACCGCACTGCATGGTGATCTGGTGAGATTACACTCCCTTAATGGAGATCAAATATACATTTTTTGACTCGCCTGATAATAAATAATAGTGAGGATGTCTTTCAACAGTTTATATTCCAGTGCTACCTTAAACAACAGGTCTTATCCAGGTTGTATTCCATGGATGCTATTCTTACCCATAACGCTACACACACAACCATGGTTAAAGCAGGGTTTCCCATATCTGGGAGGCTGGGTAATTCTAGGTCTAGGAATTATTCCAGGTAAGCTCCCCAATGTTAACAGAAGTATGCGAAAGACTTTGAGCTCTTCTCCCACGAATCATCCAGCTGCCCAATCACATGGGAATGAACACCATGTAATTATCCACATTTCATTCTCCAACTATCAAAACTGCCAGTAAAAAGGCTGCGATGATCATCACACGTACACACACACACACACACACACACACACACACACACACACACACACACACACACACACACACACACACACACACACACACACACACACACACACACACACACTAATATAACACTCAGGAAAGAAATATAATTTTGTGTGCTGTGTTGTGTTTCTTTTAGGCCTCTGGTATCTGGTTTTGCATTCCACAGTGTTAGACATAAAATATCTAATAAGTATCATATCAGACACACAAGTGTAGTATGTTAGGGCTGTTTTCGAAAGGGAATGAAGGAGTTATTTGGAACAGGAAGTTTTAAGCTCAATTTAATAACCTTTCCTGGTATGTAAGGAGTTTTGTATGTTCCTCGGGGCTAAATCACATAAGAGTTAGAAGAGAGAACGCTTTGTTAACCACTTTGTAACCTTACAACTTACACTTAGTGCTACCAAGTGAAAGAGCCAATCCTTCATCTCTGCAATAATTATGGCCGCATTTTAGGCTAATTCAATTTAGAACCAAGAAGCATCGCCAAATAGTTCTGGAGAAAAATTAAAATGTGCAACATTTGGACCATACCACCCTCCTTCAGTTATTGAAGGAGGGTTCAGATATTGTTCAGATAATATTAACAAGTTCAGATATTGTTTTCACAGCAATATGCGGACAATGTCTCCCGTGGCTGATCGGGTTACGTCAATCATCTCGGTGCAGAAACACACAAAGCTAGCGTTTGCGGACCCCACATTGAAAACAGTAATCACGAAAAGCAAAGTACAAGAGCCCGTCTAGAATAAAGCCCATATGACCCCCTTCCACGACCTTGGATTGGCAGCACCTCCTTCATAGAGGCTGGGAAAGACCCCGGTTGGCCTCGAAAGCCATTAAAGACTGAGCTGGACCACTGCTAATAAGCACCAGTCGTCCACCTCCATCTTTAACTTGTTCCTTATGGCTCCTTCCTCCTTGCTCATTTTGTTCCACGTACATATTTGACTCTCATCAAATAGAGGTTTCATTGAAATCTTCAAGGAGAAACAGGAATGAATAAGCGACATCAGTAAAGCATAATGCTAATTCAGACTCCTGCCGAGAGTGTTTTCGGGGCCAAAGCGTACGTCATTGATTTTTACCGAATATGTTTTGTATTCCGTCCTCCGTGGTTGTCCGGATTCTGTCCGCTGCCCAGTCTGAACAATATCAGCCTTATGTTCGCAGCCGGGCAGCAGGGAATTGAGCCCAGCATATTGATGCTAATGGCAAAAGGTAGCTTGTGAAAAAGACTGACCTTCCCAGTTGGTTGCTTTCCATTCAGAGTAACCACAAGGGACTTGTTCACATGGAACGCTTACCATTCTGTGGCCAAAGCGTAGAATGTGCTCTTGATCGTTTTTTTTAAGTAATGAGGGTCTGACAATCTGGGTGTAATGATACCGTTTGGCTTTCTAATGAATGCACTTGACCTCTAACCCCCCAGGCACCACTCAACGCAGTCCATGGCGATGATGTCGTCAGTCTTTGTGAACTCGACTAAGTGGATGTAAATGTGTTCTCGGCAGGGAAAACCATCTAACATGGAGTGCGTGGAGAGATTTTTCTCCCTTAAAACAACTGACTTCAAGACGTCACACTTGCAACTTACCTGTCTGAGACATAATGTGTTTCCATGATTCATGCTCCATGACGCAACTCCGTCTTTATTCAATGATAGTATTCTAGGAAGAGCATAAAGAAAACAACCTTTTGACTTTCATTCCCTCATGCATGAGGACATGCACAAACCCATGCATGCTCTCTCTACCCTCTCTCTCCTTCTCTCTCTCTCTCTCCCACAAACACACACACACAAACACAGGCTACAGCCACGTGTAATTAGACGAATCGTCAGGAATTTGATATTTGTTTGTTTGTTGATATTGCCCGGTACCTTGCAGGAAGCACTGCTGTGAAACCAAGTTTTAATTTGGCGCTGCATTAGGAATATAATAGGAGTGG
Source organism: Gadus macrocephalus (assembly GCF_031168955.1). Taxonomy (NCBI): domain Eukaryota; kingdom Metazoa; phylum Chordata; class Actinopteri; order Gadiformes; family Gadidae; genus Gadus; species Gadus macrocephalus. Next base: position 10,852,231 of record NC_082386.1, read on the forward strand.
CTTAGTTGTTGTGCCAGACTTTTCAAAAGACTCTTTGTGTGAAATGCTGATACATAGCCAGAGACATCCTCCTGGTTTGCTTCCCAGAGTCTCACCAGATGCGGAGCATTGTGTCAAATTGGGTCGCGTGAAGTCCTAGCTTCATAACGTGGCTGGCTACCCGACATATCCACTGCACGCACGCACGCGATACGTGCCTTAACTAATCAAACTAATTCACAAACATACTTAAGTTAAGTATAGCAGGGGGACACTCAAAGCCTAGCCCCTTTAGACTTGTTTCAGATTGCTACATAGCAAGAGTAAATCCCCCCCCCCCTCCCCCCCACACACACACACACACAGCCTCATCACTGTTAAAGTCACTGGTATCAACTAACCAGGAATGGGAGAGTGAGAATGCAGAATGTACCAAAGCCCTTTTCAAGACAACAGTAAGGAATGCCCTCTATAACTGAGACCAGCCCAGGCCCTGCCAACCTGGGGTATGGAATGAACCCATTGGACGGTCCTAAGACAATTGCATCCCCTCCCCCTTCTCATTATATTTCTGATGGGCTGTGGGACCAATGTAATCAGCCTGTGGCATACCCCAGGGCCTTGACCAACACTACACTCGATATACGATTTTCCTTTGAAGGTCCAAGAGGGGAGAAGGGGAGAGAGAGAGAGAGAGAGAGAGAGAGAGAGAGAGAGAGAGAGAGAGAGAGAGAGAGAGAGAGAGAGAGAGAGAGAGAGAGAGAGAGAGAGAGAGAGAGAGAGAGAGAGAGAGAGAGAGAGAGAGAGAGAGAGAGAGAGAGAGAGAGAGAGAGAGTAAAGAAGGGCTTTCTTTGAAAAGTAGGTCCCACACGCACACACGCGACAATATACGTAGGTTGAACCTCAAAGTCTTCCTCGGCGAAGCCTGATGGAAGTGGGATGATATTCTGCCCAACAATAACCCCTAATTAAATTGTAATTAGCCGTGCTGTAGCAAACGGCCAGGGCCACAGACTCACCACCATATCCGCTGATGTGTGTGTTGGACAGCCCAACAACGAGTGTTGACAGTTCTGGCTGCAGGGGGACCAGTCTGATGACAGAGTGGAGTGCATCTCTGTGGCTGGAAGCGGAGAGCCAACCCCTCACTGGGCTGCTTGAGATCTTATGGGAGAGAAGAGGGGGGGAAAAAACGTGTTGTTTCCAGACAGGGATGTGGGAAAGTGATGATGCTGCATGGAGGAGAGAGGAAGATGAATGGGATTTGTTATGTAACCAAACCAGTTTTTGCAAGGTTTCTGATTAGCGTTAACGGTGAGCTTCCCATAAAGTTTACGAGTTACTACTGTTCACACAAACACTGTAAACCACGAAACGCCTACTATGCATCGGAATACCCATAGCTGCAATAACGCAATAGTTGACTGGAAAAGTAGACTAATTACCCAAGCAAGCATATGCACCGAATGTTGAAAGGGAAGTGCTTGATGAAGTTTACAGTCATGTTTTATTGTCGGGATGACGAATCTGCAGCTGCGATGCAGTCGTTAATTACAAACATAGGCCTACCAGCAAACGCAAATATAAATAGAATTTCATGCAAAAGTTCAAATTGCGTCAATGGGTGCCTTCTGTAATCCAACATTTTACAAGCGTGCAACGGAATCGATTAAAATGTCCAAGTCGAGGCGAGTCATTTATCTGGAAGTGAAAGCACTCATGAGCACTTGGAGGAGTGTGTGTGTGTGTGTGTGTGTGTGTGTGTGTGTGTGTGTGTGTGTGTGTGTGTGTGTGTGTGTGTGTGTGTGTGTGTGTGTGTGTGTGTGTGTGTGTGTGTGTGTGTGTGTGTGTGTGTGTGTGTGTGTGTGTGTGTGTGCGCGCGCGCGCGCGCGGTAGTAAATAAAGCAACAACAAGTGGGAGTTTCTTCGCGTAAGCGCGAAGAAACTCCCACTTGTCGGTAGTGTGGAGCGAGCGCAACCCTTAACAGCGATTCCCGGTAACTTCGCATCCAAGGAGGTGGCGGTCACATCCATGGCATCGAGATTCAAAGCCTGCATCTCAAACCCTGCCTCTGATCCCATCGGGTGGTTAGCCTAGTCGTCTTGCCTCACGAGCCTCTACAGAGTTGTGTTTCTCTCTCTCTCTGCTGACCGTTTTCCCGGTTAAACCAAAAACAATACTGTGTATTTGGATTAAGTAGAATACCGGTGACCTTTATTGGTTTTATTTTTATTTTGTCCAGAGCGGGAAAAGGCTTTCTTAACTTGGCGCGCGTGCTGTCCCCTTTATGAGACGCATGCTAATCAAGTCATCCCGCGCGAGCCTCACCTGACGTGATGATGATGAAGAGCGGTCCAGACGTCGTGCGGTCTCGCGAGGGGATGCCTGCTTGCTGAAGTTTTGGAACAGTTGGGAAAGGGTTGGAACAGTTGGGAACAGTTCTTCTCACATTTTTTTGTGGAGGGGGTTGTAAACAATTCAGCGCCTTTCTTTTCTTTTGAACTCGCCATCTTCCCATTTTCGAGCGGTGGTTTCCATAACATTTCGCAGTCCAAGATGGACCGCGTTGGCGTCACGTTGTTGATGCTTCTGTCACTGGCGCTGATGCGACTGAGTGACAGCGAGAGACAAGAATCGACGGGAGGTACGAACGATGGTGCGAGCGCCGGGGCGCTCGTTCGGGACCCGCAGTCAAGAGTGAGAAGTCAAGGCCATTTAGCAAAGCGAAACGAAGACAGCATGTCCTCCACTAGTAGTAACCTTAACGTTTACGTTAGCGAAACTTCATCCGAATCGCTCCCAAGGCACCCTGCGCGCAGGACTCCGGAGAACGAGCACGAGCCCGAGCGCGCATCGCTTCTTCCACGAGGTAGTAGTAGAAGCAGCAGACACGCGCCCATGATCAAACCGCTTTCCCCTCACGGGAAGGACCATTCCTCCCGGGACGGCTCGGCTCCTGCTCCGCGAGACAGCGCGCCCCGCGCCGCGAGACAGGTCGCCCCCCATTCATCCCAGTACAGGTCCCGCGTCAACCACAGGCAGGCCAGCAGGCACACAAGACGGCTTGCTGGGTAAGAACAGGATGACCCAGTGGACGTTTGTCTGATGTCTAGAGATACAACAACTCTATTAAGTGCTTTAAAATGTTTAGAATTTGTTGGTAGACGTGTTGTATTGTTCAATCGCAAACTTCCAAGTTAAATTACTTCCATGTCATAAATAACCCCAACTTCCCGCATAATGTAAAGTGACCCGTGTAGTATTGGCTCAAAGACGAAGTCACTGTAATTTTGCTATTGGTTTTAGATGCCCACTAGCCAAAATCCAAGTACAATCCGAGTCCAACAGATTATCCCCGGGACAACTTCCAGAGTTAAAGCCTAACAAGTAACAGCACCCGAATAATGCAACACTTTTCACAATGACGTTTCTCATGAAATAGCCAGAATTGTATGCATAGATGCATTCAACCATATTCCTCCATCCTCATATTTTCATTCAATGAGAGCATACAGTAGGCTAGTTAATGACCTGGACTTATACGTTAGAAATAATGCCGGACGACAATTTGCTGCAGGTGTCTTTACCAAAGCGCTGAAGTGGAAATGGGATATCAATTGGTTTAATCCGATCCCTCGAGCCAAATGCAAATGCTCGCTTTAAAGTCTATGTTAAGCCATATGTTCCGTATTGAGTCTGATTTGTCCGAAAGAGATTCATAGGCCTTTAATTTTTATTTGTGGATCACATTTGGGTTAGCAGTTCACATGGAAGGCATTTATTTTGAAAACGTGAGTAAGTTTATAGGTCCAATATTTAGTCAGCTGTCCTTTCAGGGCTGCAAGGGCGATTCAAGAATATTTAAATTGAAACTCTGCGATGTTGACCTCTTGCTTCCCCCTCCCTTTTCATTGAACATCCTGACGGGTTAACGTCAATCTGTGGTTGGCAACTTGAATGCAAATCTTTATAACTGAGTATATTCCGATGTACTGTATGTGTATAGCATGCATACAGGCATGTGTTATAAAAGTATTCATAACACGAGAGTATTCTATCATACAAAACTAAGAAATGTTCCATCACCCTGATGTACTATATTTACTGTGGTGTAGTGTGAATCAATTTTTTTACCTTCAAAAATGGTGCTGAAAAAATTGCATTATTTCAGTTCAAAACAGAATAAAGATGGTATCACATCCATCTTTTAGGAACACCTACCTCCCGGTTATTTGCAATGTGTTTTGAAACACCCTCCAATGCATTAGCTTATGGTGGATCATCTGCTGCTTGTTAGCGGGAGTGTGCTGGGGACACATTTCCTCTCGGAGTTCCCACTCGTTCATTTACGACAGCCTGAGGGGCTGGCAGCGCGCTCCGTTCACCTTTCTTTCCATTCCACTCCACGTTGAAATCTCACTCTGACACGTGCCAGAGAGTTGATGGATGGATGCTGGGAGCTCCAGAAACAAGGAAGGTGTATTGTTTTTTTCTTTGGAGGAAGTTTTTCTGCTTTCAGTATTGTTCATGCTGAATGCCCACATTTTATCTGGGAATAAAGAAAGAAAGATGTGAACAAATGATCTGACATTATAATTAGTCTTCACCCTCTAATGTTGGCAACCTCAATCCTTGAACAAATTGGGCTGCACAATAACAGCTCCAGTTCTGGTTGTGTATCTTTTGATGTAGTAGCGCTGTGACAACATTAAGCCACAAGCTGGTGTGATGTGTTGGATTTATGCAGCGCTGAGGCTGCCAAGGAAGTGACCTCATGTCATTCCAGCCACTCTTCAATCCACTTTTATTTGCACTCAGGTCAAAGAGTCAATACGTGTTAGAATCTCCCATCAGCGGGAATCAGACTCACCAACCGTAATACCTTGTGAGCAGCTAATGACATATAGATTTATGCCAGCACTAGCACTTACCCCCAGTTTGGATTCACTTTCCCCCTCAAGTAGCCCCTTGTATTCCGGTATCCCTCCCCCCACGGACCGTGAAATCAACTTGCAACACAATTATGGGTAAAAAAAATACATGTAATTGAATCAATTGTTTATTTCAATCTATATGCGTATCACAGACACAGGGTGTTTAGGGCCTTGCCTTTCTCTGATTATCCCTGCATGGCGCAGGCAACCTTGTAATTGTTATCACATTGGTGTTCCCTGCTGGGAGAGCAGCGACGTGTGGGCCCGTCCGTGGGCAGATCGGCTTTCAGGGTATACCCCAAGAATGATATTGAATCAAATGCACTTAGGGCCAAACCTCTGAGGTGTTGGTTCTGAGGGTCAGACCGCATCAGATCAGCGTGCAGCTAAAACAGTGTCTTAAAAAACACAGAATGCAAGGGATTGAAGCCATCTGTTATGTTAGGAGGTCACTGCTCGCAATTTGGTAATATGACGATATGTTATGCGTTGAGCAAGTTAACCCAAAGCAATATTGTGTTTGTTTATCTCCACTCATGATGTGTGTTGTCTAACTGTGTCTCTTCTCCTGGGCAGGCCTAATGTGTGTGGAGGTCAGCAGTGTTGCTCTGGATGGGCCCTCGCCCCAGGAACCAACCGCTGTATAAAACGTGAGTACAATCATCCTCTGTCAAGCTCCAACACGGCAGTCAAGTTTTTTCGGTGCATGTGTTGTTTTTTTCTCTCTGTTGCACACGCTTTTGTTGTCTCTTAAACTCTGCGCGTGTAGCATACACTTGGAAGAGGTCTGGAAGCAATTCAGCCAAACCAGAATAGAGAGACACCTCACTGGGTTGGTGGAGCCCATCGTGACTCATAAAGAAAGCAGAACGTTGAAGCCTTAAAACACAGGATAATCGAGGAAATGGCTCCTAATGGCTGTAGTGTAATGCAGAGTTGCCCTGGGGAAAATCCTCCCATGGTGTTATTGCCCTGGAGTCATGTTTTGCTCAGTTCATGTGAGATCCTAGCAGGGTAATGACCAACTCTTAGCACTTGGCTCTCTTCCTCCTTTAACAAGTAGAGCCGTTCATTACGGGTGGAACTGTTGCCTTTTTTATTTGACCACAGCAATACGAGAGACCTTAATTGCCACTTAATTAAAAGTGGGAATGGCGTAAATGAATAATTGGGCACTTTTTAAGAGTGCAGCCTCAAGAAAGCTTAAAAAGGGATCTCTTAGTGAGGGCTTCTGTATTTGGAAGCTGTGTAGGGGGTCTAAACCAGCTGTGATTTAAATTGACTATTTTATATGTAGAATGTGTGTACACTTATACACACACTGAGGTCAAAGCTCTATTTGCTGACGACTGCATGATCCATTAAATGTTGTTGACTACCGTATTTTGTTGCATACTGAAATAACACGTTAGAATCTGAGCTATTTAAACAATCCTTTCTTTTTACGAGCTTGGCATTTGAAACCCACACTGCCACTGGCGGTATGGTGCAGATAAGTGGTTCTCTCTTTAGCTTTCAGTGCCTTTCTGTGTGTGTGCCTATCTCATGGACACAACAAAACCCAGGCCGAAACAGACCGAGAAAGTTCTGATACACTACACATAGAAACATTAGCTTTAGCTTTAGCTGAAACATCAAGCCCCTCAACCGAAAGGACTTTTTTTTTTTCTCGCCCATGCCAACTGATGGCATGGGTGATAAAGTGGTTCTGGCGACCTTCTCCTTACATGTGTTATACCCGGCCAGGGCTCGCAGCCTTCTGCTTTCTCTCGAGTCCCAGGAAAAGACACCCTTACTAATGTGTAAATTACACATAACATGCAGTAGTTTGCCAAATACTTTGGCTGGGCCAGAAGGTAACAGGTCCTATCTAACGTAGCTTTGTTAAACAGAACACATCTGAGGAGCATGCCGCTCCTCAATCCAACCATCTGGAGCCTCTTACTGCACATGGCCTCCACCCGGTTTTACTGTGGTCTCATCAGCTGAGTAAATCCTCTGTCCGACTCCTGGAGCCCCAGGGTTAACCAGGTGCCAGCCAAGACCCTCACCATGACTCAGAGGGTACCTCTGACACGGTAGACCACCACAGAGATCCAAATATCCACACAATCCCGTTCACTGTCCAGACCCCAGGGCCAGGCAGGTTTATAAGGTCATGGCGGCATGAGCAAACTTGTTTATGGTGCTGAGGGAGGGTGGGGGGGGGGGGGGGAGTGAGAGGAAGAAACCTGTTGACTGGGGAGTGAGAAACACATCAAAAGCTATGCCTGGGAAATTCCTCATGAAAGGATTTAAGTAACGTCTAGTATGAAAAGTGTCAGCTGCAGACTTCACCAACAATGCTGGATTAAGTGTCAGGGCTGAGTTATGGCTCTACTAACAATACTGCCTTGTTCGATTAGGTTGAACAAATATGTGACAGGAATTGGTTTGCAAGTGGTGCGGGGTGCACAGTATTTACCAATGTGTTTATGGAGGTCTGTGTCTGGGTCACTTGTTGGACTGGTTCACAGATTGTTTTCTGGCTCTCTGACGTCTAATGGGTTTCGCCATGCCGTGGTGTGTCTGGTGCAGACTCTCCCTGTGCTCTTTCCACCCTCAGGACGGATGCTTTCCAGACTTGTTTATCTGTATATTCAAGGAAATTCTTTGTGTTGGAGATACATGACGTTTGTTTGATAGAACGTTTTGAAATACAGATGATAGAACAACTGCGTCTTGTTTATTTGTTTTTCCGTTGAGGTTCGCCCAACTTAATTTGAGCAGAAGGGAGGGAAGGGTGGCGACCATGATGACCTGTACAAATGTTGTCACTTGGTGGGTAGACACATTTTTTCAAGTAAATAAGTTGTGGTCAACCAAATAAAAGCTAAATGGCATATGATCACTAGCGGTTAGGATCGTGTTAGTCTGGTTTGGGGATTGCCAGCAGCTGTAGCAAATAACCTTGTTGATGGACGTGTAAAGGTTGACTGCACTAGACCTGCAGTCTGTCGTTGACACATTGAAGGCGTTGCTGCTCGGCTGTGTTGTTTGGGTTTTGGCCATGCGACGGAACCAAACAGAACGCTTAACATGGAAGAATGTTTTCTCTGAAATTCTTATGGTTATGTTTGCTGTGATAAGTGTCTGCTGAGGTCAAACACTTGATGTACTATTCAAACAGTATGGCTCTGAAGATGGTGGTGGTGGGTGTATTTCTTCCGTACCCACTGTTTATTGGTAGGATAAATATTTTAAGTAATTAGGTGAATGTATTCAGTAATGTATGCTGATGATTATATTATAAACGATTTTATGTAAAATGCTAGCGAATGACAATCCACTTTGTTGTGGATTGTCGTTCGTGGAGTCAGTATGGTTTAGTCAATATCATACTATGATATTATTCGTTTTTGGTGGTTTATTGGGAATCTTATTAAACTACATTACCAATACCTGTATTTGAGAACCAAAATACATGTTCTTTCTTCAGATGAATATATATATATTTGGATCATATTCGACAATTTATGTATTGTCATCGATTCAAGTATTAAAAAGTAGCTGAACAACATCCACACATGTAGTGTTATACGGTTAAGAACAATTCCTAGGTATTAAACAATCGCATTGGTATGGCCCAGGTCTCCCAAAGTCACTAATTATCAGCGTCACCTAGGAATCGTAGGTTCTCCCTACAAGGTACCTTGTAGGGGTGCAACGGTACACAAAAGTCACGGTTCGGTACGTACCTCGGTTTTGAAGTGATGTTATGGTACAGGATGGTATGGTTCATAGTTAAGGGGAACATTTAAAAAAAATGCTTGTTTGTCAACAACGGAGAATGGCCGTAGATCAGCAGCAATGAAAACAGATAGACTTGGCTATGGCCTTTGCTTTTCTGAATTCCCAGACAGGGGTTGTTGAAATAGTGTTGTGAACTGGGTTTGCACAGCTTTTTTTTTTTCACATTAACGATGATAGTAACACCTTGATGGTGCCTTTTCAAATGCGTGTGCATGTTAAAGTGCTGTACGTAGACAAGGAGAGCCCTCTCGTTAGCCGGAGAGCCTGTCGGAGACCCTCTCCGTAGCTTACGTGCGCATCCAATATTTTTTATCTATCCATCGACGCAACGGAGACGGCAAGGGCTGTGATTGGTCCTCTAACAAAATTATTTCCGAAATCAGTTCTCCGATTTGACTCTGCACCTTATTTACTTTGCACATGAAGGACCAATAAAACACCAAATAAGATTTGAAAAGCTTTGGACATTTATTTACAACACTACTTACATGGTTTGTAGTCAACATATAAGATCGAACTGCATTGCGTATCCGACATCCCAACGGAGAAATGCGAATGCTCGACGGGTCGCATCGCAAAACAAGCCTCTACATTTGCCATAATAACGCCATGTACGCCACATTTACGCACCGCGGTCCACCTCTGTAACCGACCAGAAGTGCCTGTTCCGTGACGGTTCGGTACAAATACGTGTCACCAAATCGTTACACCCCTAGTACCTTCTAACAAAAAGGTGCATACCCTACTACACAGAAAATATATATCTCAACGGAGGTCTAATTCCCAACAGCACAAACGGCAGCTGGCTTTCATCTGCAGCGCTCGTAAAATCCCAGATTTTTTTGGGGGGCTGAAAATCAATGTAACCACACTGTACATCACAACATTCTCGCAAAGCTATACTGCACTTATCACACATGGCAACATGATGCAAGCATAGGCAACACTGGGAGCATGACCCCGGAGAAGGCACGCACGTGGCTCTTGATTGAAGCCCATTGCAGACTCTGAGAGAGCAGATGAAGGGTGCATCATTCACAAGGAGGAATAAAGTCATTTTCAGTCTCTCAAGCGGTCATTGACTGACAGAGTTAAACGCTATAGAGAGCGAAGTTTCTTTTTGATTGTCTTCCAGTTTTCTTTGGCCCGTTGTGCTGCCCAGAGCCTCATCCAATCCCTAAAATAACTTCTCAGAATGGCTGCCCCTTTCTCCATAACTTGCAGCAATGCAAGCTAAGTCTTGCCTCCTTTCTAAACAACAGTAATGAAGGTTTAGGCTGTGCCTTCAGTTATATCCTATTACCAGGGGTGATTAGTTTACTCTTTGAGTATTCACCATGCACCACAACATTTGAAAGTGACCTAATTTTACATAAGAAAAGTACATACAGTTTAAAAAATATAACAACAGATTGATTCCTTCGATTGGTTTCATTCTCCTTTCAACTCTACATGTTAAACCAACGTTTTCAATTGTCCTTTTTTATCAAGACAGGACAAGGGTTGGGATCACTCAAGCTTTGGTGTTTGGTGTGAGATAGAGTACACATTAAAAAACATGTGTCTCGCAGCTGGTACAGGATCTGTGAGCATTTTGTCGGCTCCGAATCAGCACCTAGGAAAGGCTTCCATCATCGTGTAATGGATCCAAGGTGCTACATTTCTGCTTTTTGATAACCTTTCCCATCGAGCAGAAAATAAAACAACCAAAACATGTGTAACAAATTGGAGTTCTTTTTTGGGGGGGATTTCGGCTGTCGTTACCTTACAGCTGTTTATTACCCTGCTCCAATCGTGTAACAATGTCATAGGAATATGGAACAGGATTGATGGCAAGCTCATGGCATAGTGATATCAAAGCTCAGTAGCAAGGGGCATGTTATTCATACAGGTCATATAGTCTCTGTTCTCCATTTACCATTGAATAATCTCTAATGATGTTTCCACTCAAGGTGCTATAGTTAACTATGCCCTACATGCGTTTGCAGTAGTTTAGAAGAAGAGGTATAAAGAAACATTCTGTTTCTCAGGTGTTTTTAAGTCTATCCTTATCCTCTGCATTGTTGGTGGTATTGTTGAGTCATGGTTGGAGGGAGCTATTGACGGCCATGTGCTGTGTACATGAAGCATGTGAGTATGTTATGGTGCCAGGGGTCAGAGGTCGGGGTATTGCTCTTGCAGGCAGCTTGGAGAGATTTACGGTCCATTAGAGGAAGCCTGTAATCAATACACACCATTGTCCCAGAGTCCGTCATTACAGCAGACAACCGGCGGTTGGGTCTCAATTTGTCTTCTGGAACCAGGAGTGCTGCCTCCTCCGCTCCAGCTGTTGTGTTTGTGGGCTAAGACTCATCGCCGCCACATGTTTTTCTAATTGCTACCATGGATGAGTGCGCATGAGTTACTGCTTTGACCCTACTGGGGCCTTCCTGTAGCACAGCTCACCTGCTCACCTCGGTGCACGCAACCCACCGCTCTGGTTGTGACGCGACGCAGCGCTTGTTACCGACTGACAAACCAGAGCTTTAAAACACACATTCTTGAGTGTCATGCGGCCTGATTGTTTATATTGATTTTGCAACTCATGTTATGATGCATCATGTAAGGAGAGGGGAGGGAGGGGAGGGGTAGAGCTGTCAAGAACTCTCTCAACGGTGACTCTCTCGGAGGAGATTTGCAAGACCGGACTTCACCGACAGTTCCAGAGCAACAACTTCAGTGACCCCTCCATTCCCTCCGGTCACACACTCATTCAACCATATCCATATGATATATATTATCACCCCTCCAGCCTCAGGCCATGGGGAAGCTGTTGGGCTCATAGGGACAGGGTTTGTGGATTTTTGGTGAATGCAAGAAGTCAGCTTTACAAGTTGTGGGCAAACGCAGTACCCCACCATGTTACTCATTTGAAGCTGAATGTAGGAGTTTGGGGGTGCAGTAGAGGCACAGTATAGCATGGCTAAAATGTACACAGTTGCATGGGTCAGCTGTAACTCAACCAAAGCTCCTCACAGATATTAGATTAGTGAAACTATTGGCTGGCACTTTATATGAAGGAAACCCACACAGTGGAAAAATGCTAATGTGTGACAGTGGCACTCTCGTTTTGTTTTTGGTTGAAAGTTGTACCCTCAAAAGATTTGCCACAAAGAAAAAAGAAAGAATGTCAAATGGTAAGAGGATATTTTGGTCTTCTGGTCAACCTCCAAAGTCCTGCTTTTCAATTTTTGGTAGGCATGCTTTAAAGTGGCAATATTTCTTAAACAACTGTAACCGTTGCATAAATTAGGTCAGCTCCAACCATGCATAAATCAAATAAGATGCCTTTACATAGGAGCAATAACCACATGGAAGCAGTTGCATTACCTGGTCACTAATCCAAATCCTACCCATTAAGGGCATCAGCCAGATGCTACTACTATCTGCATGAACTAAATCTCAGTGTTTACTCATATATTAAATCACAAAATGAGGCTACGAGTGGGGCTAGGGAGTTCACACATTCACTTCAATGAATGTTAACTGGAGTACAAACACATCCGCTTGGCTGTTCTCTGACAAAAGCTTTGGACAATTAGATATCTGTTCTTCTACTCAACTTTCTGCCTCTCTGTTACCGATTTCTGAAAGGTCCCTCGGTCAAATCTTGTGTCATATCCCCCTGAACTCCCCAGCATGGCTCCCCATTCCTCCAAATCTCATAATGGAGCATAACCTGCCCTCTCTCCACTCGAGAAGATCCCGATTAGACCGTCATTAATATTTTCGGAAAAGGGTTTTAATATCTGGTTAGCTCGGGCAGCACTGTTGACCTGCGTAACTGAAGATTTTAATACGTGTTTAAGTTATGCGAACTATTTGGTTTCAATTCGCCCCTGGCCGGATAAAAAGGTTGTAAAAGTCCGATGGGTTGGATTACATAGAGGCAAGGAGAGAAAGGGGAGGTATCTCTGGTGAATTGTAATGGAATAAAGACTACCACTTAGATCGGAATAAGGGCTTAGTGCGCTGATGTTATGAAGAGTGGGTGGTTTTCTGTTATAAACACAGTCCCAATCCTTGATATTACAGGTAACTCCATTCCATGGGGGAAACACAACACAGCTCCATGTGTGGTTTTATGTATGATAAACTTGCATGCATAGTCAATATGGGATTGGGATAACACCAATGTCAATGTTCTCGTCATTTAATGGATATTTATTGTTTTTAAGGTCTTTTCGGCTGCCATGGGCTTTTTGGTGTAGATGTTTCGGTTTTTCTGCGATGATGTCCAATGACTACTTAAAGTTACCTTGCTACAACATTATCCTCCTTTCCATTTGTTTTCTCAAACACTTTTTTCTAATTCTGTGTAAGGCTTTTCGTGGTCGCTGTTATGAGCCATGTAACAATGGTCTAATAGCTTGCACTTTTTGGATGACTAGACCTGGCACAACTCTGGAAAACTGGGCCAGTGGGTCTCAGCCATAATTGAGAACGAAGTGGCAATGCCCGGAATGTTTTCTATTTCCTTCCCCTTTTATTTATGGCAAAATTTTGTTTTATTATTAGTCCCGGAACGTGTATAATGACAGTGCATATTTGTCGAAATGGATGGAATGTGAGGCAATTAGTTTTAATGATGTGCAAGACAAATCTGCACAACAGCAATTACTACCACAATGTGTTCACCAGGGCAGAGGCAGAGCCCCGAGACGGGACAGGAGAGTGACTCTCTGCCACGGCAACTCAAGACGGCTACCGTATGCAAACAGCAAAATAGGCAAGATGGTTAGGGTCAGTTAGGGTCAGGGCCAACTAGTTACCGGCCCTTTCACTGTGGCTAACAATGTACATGGATCGTGTTTGGTTTCATCACAGCTGATTTAATAAGGGTCAAAACATCTCAGTGTAGGAACACACACGCCTCCTTGTCTGAAATCAGGGTCTTAATTTATTGAATTATTATTCTCAATGAATATTTCTTGGAGGTTTTATTACTTGGGTTATCGGTCTATTAGGCTATTGGACCGATTGATGCATAATAGACCAAATTGAGGTATAGCAGACTGCAGACAAGGCAGTGGCCCCCAGCCAAGCTCTGCTCCAGTTGGGTCAGGGAGTTCCCATCTGCAAGCAGCTTATATGACTTCTCTAGCACGTAATGATAAAAGACCGTAGTCCATGGTTCACCACAGAACACAAGCCCGATGTAATTCTATGTTTTTGTGTCGGAAACCCAGATGATGTGACCAAAAGCTGATCACGATCCTTGGCTGTCTGGCGAACACCCGATAGACACTTACCTTCGGCGCCGTAGGCTTCCACTTCGGTCCAAAAGCACATTTCAAAGAAGCCACAGACTCATCCTGTTGATTTAGTGAGAAGAATCCATCTTTTGGAGTTATTAAGCCATCGGCATTATTTATCCCCGAGACATCTGGGTAAAAGTGACAGCAGGGCTGATTTATGCAGAGTTTTTTAGTTGGTATGACTTAACTTCTTGACAACAACAGTTCTCTACAGCACGCAGAGACTGTTTATCTCCTGATTGCTAGGCAGCCCAGGCAACCTGCTCCTTCTCAGCTCCTCTGGGGTGTCTTCAGTAAGGAAGACACAGACGTATGCTGAATTAGCCCCTCAAACAGGCCTGCTTGAATGTGTAAGATCGGTTGTTACAGCTTAAATCAGGTTTAATTGGGAAAAGATGTTCAGCTGATTCTCCATTTGAACTTCACTATTAATGCAGACTTAATGTGAGCGCTGATATAATGCTTTTTAAATGGAGGCACTATGCAAAATAAAAGGAGCTACAATGCATACTTTACCATAGCAGAGCATATGGCATTGATTGTCAGTTATTCATGGGAAAGTTTGCAATGTTAAAACACAATGGTCAAAAAACAAGAAATGTAAAAGTGTGTCAGCAGCCAAAACCATGATGACTGCATCGCGGGTTTCGGAGCTCATATTTTCCTGCCTTCGCCTCACTCTGTGTTTTGGTCCACAAAGCGTTAGCGTATCTCTAGGGTCCGTTCTTTGCTTTCACTCCAGAACCGAATGCAAGACATAGTGGCCCCGAAGTCTGAATCATCTCTAGCAACAGGAAGGGGCGCAGAGGTTCAGGGGCCTATTCGCCGCCTGTGGGGCCCTCTGAAAACCCGCTCTGCAAACTGCCAAGGGTTGTGGCAGCCTTCCTGCCTGCTATCTGTCAGGGTGTCCAGGGCATCTGTGTCAATAGCATTCCACGGGCCTGTTGACAGACCCCTGTTGTTTACATTAGCCACCGCCGACCAGTGACCTAATTTACTGTCTAAGGACAATGTCGTAAATCCTAAGGTGCCATCCATTACATATACACGTGTCAAAAAGTGCAAAGCCTGTTTGCTTTCAAATGGCATGCCACAAATCTTCCGGTACTGTTCAAGGGGGCCGGGGAGGAAGTGATGGTGTTAGCACTGAGGGGATGGATAGGAGGATTTCGCTATTACCGTGAAATCACCTCAAGACTTATTCGGACGTTGACATTGGTTGGAGGTTTTGCCTTTCAAACTTTTACAACTTCCATAGAGGAAGTTGCAGATGTCCTGTTAGACTCTGTAGTCTTGTTGTTTATACAGGTTGTTCTGTTCGGTGACCTTCTACCGATATTTAATGCTCCCTGTGCTTCCATGAGGGTACATAATCAGATTGTAGCTAGGTATGTCTGGCAAAATAACACAAAAATGCCAGCAAAGCTAGCCTGAGCTATGAAGCTCGAGAAGGCTTTACCTCAGCGAGACACTGGATAAGGGGATTCATGTAAGTGATCACATACTTTGAGTCTAAACAAGCCAGTCAAGGGCTCACAAAAATGTAACATGACGGGCCTCCGGCCCTACAACTGCATTGCAGGGAACGGAAGCCTTGTTCCCCCCGCTGAATCTCGGGCCGAGAAGACTAATGCTCCTCCTTGATTCAATCATCCCAAAGTGACCCGCGGTGCAGAGGCTGCGAAAAGGCCTCGTCGTTCCCCCACGTGCGTTGACTTAACCCGATGAAGCCCTCACCCCGCACCCCGCTGTGCCTCTCTCTCCCCCCTCTCTCCTCTCCAGCTGACTGCCAGCCGGCCTGCCAGAACCGAGGCTCCTGCAGCCGCCCCCACACCTGTGTGTGTCGCTCGGGCTTCCAGGGGGCTCGCTGCGAGGAGGTGACCCCGGAGCAGGTGTACATCCGCGACGGCGGGGCCCTGCGGCGCGTCAAGCCCGGCACCAACCCCTTCCAGAAGGACCAGGCGCGGAGGAGGCCCACCGAGAGGCAGGCCCCGGATTCGGCTCGAGCCCGGACCCCGCTGACCGCGTCCACAAAGGCCCCCCTCCACGCTGCGTAAGTGTCCGCCCCGGGCCGGTTCTTATCTGCAAAGCAAACAGGATTATTTATTAAGTTATGTGTTATCAGATCATAAAGGTTTGAATAACAAAAGAGACAAGGGAAAGCTTAACCACGTGTCTATTTCTCATGCTGTTTTTCTTGGTTCACATCGAAAAGGTCACAGGAGTCATATTTCGTCATTGAAGCTTACTTGGTGCGTTAAATCACTCATTGATCATTTTAATTGATGACCGATGTAGTGCTTCGTGAACACTGATAAAGGTTGTGAACACTAAGTCAGTGATAAAGCCTTAGACCGTGGATAGGTCAGTGACTGAAAGCACACTAATGAAGAGGAAAAAAAGATATAGATTGCATTCATGCCCCCTGTGCCCCCATTTTGTTCGTACTAAAATGCATGCAAGGTTACCACAGCTTTATACTTCATGCTTTGGGTCTGATGTCATTGTACTGTGATATAAATCTTGATTTACCATAGAATCCGACCACGGAAACCAATCCATTCAGTTTATGAACTTGGATGGATTCCAATGCTTACAAAATAATTTTGTTTTTTTAACCAAATTCTTGAGGAAGTCGCGTTGGATTCTAGATCCAAGATGTATTACATTTTAATATTATTATTCTAATAAACATTTTAGTTGGGAATGAAAATATTAAGCTATTCAGCATTACCTAAGTAAATAGTCAGCTAATGTGAATGGTGCCATTGTTAACTAGCCAAGAGTGTAGCTTCCTCTTCCATTCATTAAAAGCCATGCTTCAAAACTCATTCAGTTAAAAATCAATCCATCTGAAATGGAGGAAACAACTTTTCCCTTTGCCAGACAGTGGTCTTAAATCATTTAACGCCATACACAAAGTACATGCTTTGCACAGATGCATTTGCAAATACGTTCTCCCATAATGGATTATTTCACGTAAATATTTTCCTATACATGATTCAGAGTCTACTGAGTGAAATATCCAAGACTGCTAATTGGACAGCCTTACAGCTTTCCGTCTGGCCTGAGCAGCGTTCTATTTTTCCACAATATTTTTTCAGCATGCTACAATAATTTCCCCATCGCCTTGAATTGCCAAGCCTGGCATTTATTCAAAATATTTTTAATGGCAGCAACCACAAGCTCTCATCAAGGGTGTTGTAAATGATTGTTTCCTGCAAGTGTTGTTACGGATCGCCATTAATGGCTTATCTTGTCAACTGGATCCACTGCGAACTCTCCGTGCCTCTTCCAATCTGCTTGCAGTTAGTGACACCGTTTAAGTGTCATCATTTGTTTGGGAACTGAGGTCACCTATTGATTTCCGTTTGTCGTCTGCACAGCGTCTCTGCACGAACCCCGTATGATTTATTGCGTTTCCTCTGACGTTTATGGTTGCAACTCAGACTAATTGTGCTCAGTGTCTTGGATGTCGTTCCTTCACGCTGTGCTTCTGCGGGGTCACGTGGAGGTATCATGGCAGTGGGCCTGTGGTGGCATAGAGAAGGCGCATACTATAAATGTAAGTATATTCAGAAGGATCCAGGAGATGTTATTTTATAGCCGCAGTACATTCCTTCAAATTTATAATCATATCAAGATTTAGAAAAGGAAACTAGGACTGAACCACGCGTGCGTATGATTCAGTTCAATTGATTCATGGCGTACATTGCTGTGTCCTGACTCACCGATCTGGGCATATTCAAAGAAATAAAATGGACAGGGTTTGCGAAAAGGCCAACATTGTTCTCGAGTCACACGTGGCCCAAGTATTTCTGATCCAATGATGCCGAATAACTGGCTCTAACAGGTGTCAAGTTGAAGACGAGCCATTTCCCCCTGCCAGAGCGCCAGATCTCTCAGGCCCTCAGCTCCAACTAATCCAATTACTGCTAAAGGTAGCCAAGTAGGACCCACACCTGTCAGATCTCCAGAACAATTGCAGGTCAGGGCTAAGTCCAACCTCCATCAAAATGTCCTCAGATGCAAGTCTTTTAGACTTGCCTTATAAGGCAAATATTTTCATGATATAATATCTCATTCAATTCTTGTGTAATGTACATACAATCCAGTCCAGACAACTGCTGCTAACGCTGAACATTGGGTTGGCTTGGAGCATCCGAGGGGAGGGACTGCGTTATTACAATGGGGTGCTAGTATTGGTTTCGCGGAACAGCGAGTGGCTTCTGCTGCCAAGGCCGGAGGAGCAGTATAAGAGGTCAGGAGAGAGAGATTGAGAGACTTAGACCAGCACTAGACGGACAGTAAGACAGCTGTGGATAAGATCCGGAAGAGTTTCAAAAGATTTAATGTTCAAGGTTATTTAACTTTGCTAAAGCATACAGGCGGCCACGTGAAAACGATTAGCAACACTCACAGACATCTGTAGGACGAAAACATTTCCAAAAGACCGCAAGCTGGATGGACAAATAAATTGTGACTTCCCACACAGACACTTCTCTTGACTCCAGATACACGTTGAGATGATGTAAGTGTCTTCATGAGAACATCGAATCTATAACAACTCTTATAAAATCGAACCAAAAGTTTTCGTTAAACTATAAAAATACGAGATGGAAAAGCAGATTGGGAAAGCAGTGCAAAAGTTTTGTAGAGTAAAAAGGTTGAGGATGGATGGGAGGAGAACTACAGGAAGGAGGAAGACAAAACAATAACAGCAGAAAGCCAGCCTTTAAAAAAAAAAAAAGTGTTTCCGATTCCAAAAGGGGATTATGGCCCGAGGACTTGGCCGTCTGTCTGGAGCAACACAGACAAACAGCCTGCTGTCCAGACCCACCACTTGGCCTCCAGTATCTAGCTCTGCCTACTCAAATAAGGGGCCACTTTGATGGGCTGTGTGTGTGTGTGTGTGTGTGTGTGTGTGTGTGTGTGTGTGTGTGTGTGTGTGTGTGTGTGTGTGTGTGTGTGTGTGTGTGTGTGTGTGTGTGTGTGTGTGTGTGTGTGTGTGTGTGTGTGTTTGCGTGTGTGTGTGTGTGTGTGTGTGTGTGTGTGTGTGTGTGTGTGTGGCGGAGCAAAGGAGAAAAACACACCTTCTACTGCAGTTTTCGTAGCACCATGTTAACACTCCTAGAGAGAACCCTGGAAGTCGTAAAAACCGACTCTCGCATTATCTGCTTCTTGAACTCTATTTACTTGATGCCGGTGTATAAAGGACAAACTGTGGACTTTTTTTTTTCCTGTTGGAAAGTTTCACTCCTTCCCTTGTGCTGTGCATCATATGCCTCGAAAAACACCCGCTAATCCTGAATCAATCCCAGCAAATTTATAGACCGCAGCCCGAGTCCTGAGGCGAGACGGGATGGACATAGCAGATGAACCGCCTCCATTACTCAAGGGTTCTGAAACATGGGAACTGCTGAATCCCAGTCCTGTCTCTTCTTTAATCCCAGAGCGTCCTCCACCTTACTTAGTGGTGTCAGACACAGAGGTACAGCCAGTGGGCCGGCCATCCAGCCAGTGGGCCGGCCATCCAGCCAGTGGGCCGGCCATCCAGCCAGTGGGCCGGCAGCCCAGCGATTGCGTCTTCTCTGAGACTTCCTTATTAATGTCATGTTCTTTGCCTCTGATGCATCTGGCAAGTGAATAAGTAACTCCCCCCCCCCCCCCCCACACACACACACACATACCCCAGTACCACCAACGGTCTTGCTGCTACAAAAGAAGCTTTCAGTAGAAAGCGTTTGCTCTGCTGTAACCCATGCTTCTCCTGTGGGGATGCTGAAGCGAGACAGGGGTAAGGATGATGTGTTGCAGATCCTGATTACAGTTTGTCCGACACGGTCATGATGCTGGGGCACTGGAAATGACAAGTCTTTCATGTGCAGCTCACGCTATCTCCTTCCTGCCTTGGCCCCCTCCCCATACTCTCTCGCTCATTCTCTCTCACACACACAAACTCTCACACTCATTCTCTCTCTCTCTCTCTCTCTCTCTCTCTCTCTCTCTCTCTCTCTCTCTCTCTCTCTCTCTCTCTCTCTCTCTCTCTCTCTCTCTCTCTCTCTCTCTCTCTCTCTCTCTCTCTCTCTCTCTCTCTCTCTCTCTCTCTCTCTCTCATTATGACATCGGTCCAGCACTGGAAACAGAGCGGGGCAGAGCAGGATGTGTGTTCACAGTCATCCCACCAAAGGTCATTCCTCTCTGGTCTGTATCATTACACAATCCATGGTGGAGAGCCAGGAAAAGTTACCTGGACTGCAGAAGGTTACCATTCTAGGAGTACCAAAGTGTAATGCTTGAACCTGTTCAAGTGTATTACTGACCTATTTTCAATTAAACTAAGTATAAAAAAATAAACCAACGAGGGTACACAAGCAGCAGAATTCCCCTTTTGGGTGATCAATGTGGCCAGAGACACTTTTCATTCCCCGGTGCTTGCCCGGTAACTAATAGACCTGGTGGTTGTGTGGCCTGTTGACTGAAGGCTTTGGCCCTAACCCACCCAGCCGCTTCTCAGAGGAAACTGCGGTCATGGTTGGAATTCTCCAAGCAAATCTGGGATCACTGGTGCTTTGCTCCCACTCAAGACAAACCACACCACCTGGTGAGAGTGAAGCCACTATAAACATGCCCGAGGGGACCTGGTATCTGACGGATTATCAGAACCCAATATTGCTTTATTATTACACAGTCTATTGTTGGAGGTGCTAAACTAATATCACACAATATTTGAAGTTAAATCCAGTAAAAACCAAAAATATTTTTCTTTCATACAGGAGTTACCATGAAGCATTATCAGAATCTTAAAAGTCAGTTTTTGGAAAATCTGTCTTCCAACGTTTCTTTTGCCCTAACTGATCCCAAAGGATAATAAACTCTAAGAGTAGCCTAACATTCCATTGGAGCCTTCATGTTCTGTAATGCTCGCAACGCCTTCAAACGCATACCCAACCGTCCGATGTGGGCCTACCCTCGAAGCGACAGTAAAAAGCCATGCCTGTAGGGAGACCGCCTCACCGTACCAGCTGGCAATCTGCTTTCCTAATCAAAATGGAAGTGCCCAGAGTCTTCCTCTTGTCTCCCGGTTCCACGGCTGCCAAAGGAAGAGGAAGCACGGAATCCAGGAGGGAGTTGTGGTGGAGGAGGGCTGAGGTAGACAACGACGTGAAGGGGAGGGGGAATGTGGTCGATTTTCCCACTTGATTTACTCACGCAGCGCTCCTTTGAATGGCAGTCCATCATGTGAACACAACACATGGTGGATCCTGCATCTGTACGCTTGTGATGCGTTTCCCTGTGCTTGGTCAGGGAGGGGCAGTGGACTTGAGCCAGGACCAGGGCAGGGGTCAACCGGCTCATCGCTGTTTGTCTTGTGTGCTGATGCTACAAACTTGACCTTTGCCCCCTAGCCCCCCACCCCCCCGGGGGCATTTTCACCAGTGATGGGAGGAATGTGAGATGGGGCTTTCCGGAGCATGGAGGGACATCCTCTACCCTGGTTCTTTTTTGGAGGGGTGGGGGGAAGGGGGCATTGTGTTGTTCTGCTAACTCTGGGATTATTAAACATCAACATTGCAGAGTGCAGACTCAGCTCCAGAGGCAAACGCTGTCCTCAGGTAAACCCTCTAGAGACTGGGGAGGAGACCGGGCACATGCTTGGAGTTGGAACACAAACTGATGAATTTCTTCATGGCACACTTAAAACACTTCTCATTCCTCTCAGTGTTTCCTCTGTCACCGAAAGAGAAAGTTCCGTGGTGAAATTACGTTGGACCAAACCAGGTTTTGTGTGGCCGACTGGCCGTGTTTCCCCCTTACGAGCGCGGAGCCAAACGTGGCCTGTGAGCAGTTGGCTTCCTGCTAGGCAGCTGACAAAAGGCTCCAGAGAACCCAGCGTGGGACACATACAGTACGCCTCTCTCCCCTAGCCAGCAGCATCGCAAACACACACAGAAAAACACTCACACAAACCCGCAGTGGCGGGTTGGCTCCTGATCATTTCATATCTGCTCTGATGCAGCTGTTCTACTGACAAAAACATTCTTAGACAAAGAGGAGGCCTCTCCAAGAATGCACTAGAACCTTCAGCTTGGGATCCCATGCCAACGGCATCAATCAGGCTATGTCCGAGACATTGGACTTAGTGTTCAAAAAAATTAATAAAATGGCATCAGGACACTGCATGAGACCAGCATGTATTCCAACAGGGTTAAGGATGCAAAAGACTTTCGCTATTGGTTGGGAAATAGCAGCGAGTTCCACTGCTGCGGGTTACCGTACCTCCCTTCCACAACTGCATTTTCAAATGAGCACCAGCTTCTGTTAAGTTTCGTGCCGTCTTTGGGTTTTGACAAAGATACAGTTACTACCATAATTTGACATTGATT
The DNA here is from genome assembly GCF_031168955.1 of Gadus macrocephalus. Lineage (NCBI taxonomy): Eukaryota > Metazoa > Chordata > Actinopteri > Gadiformes > Gadidae > Gadus > Gadus macrocephalus. The sequence continues at coordinate 10,874,621 of NC_082386.1, forward strand.
TTTGTTGAAAGTTCCCTGCCTTGTTCTTATTCCACTTTGGTTTAGTGATCGTTGCAGCTTGTGTAATACACATGGTGGGAACACATTCTCGGTTGTCACTTAATACCCTCCAGGGTTATCTTTGCCAAAAAATATCTGCAGTCTTTATATTCACATCGACATTCTTATTTATCTAGACGGGACTTCGACCTCCCTTTACATCCTCTGAAACAGCTCAAGTGTGAGATACAGGTCACGATAAAGCTGCTTGACACAGCTCTCTGATCCAATCTCTGGCCGTTGTTATCCAGTGCACCCTGGCCGAGGCCTGCTACCAGCGTGACTTATGGAAAAGCAGCCAGACAGAGCCCTTCTTAGTTGAACCTGTCTCCATGACCGGCCCGATAAGGTCTCTGACACACCCTGTTTTTCACTGGGGAAAAATACTCTGCTAGCACTCACAATTAGCCCAGTCATAATGACTGGAGATGCTATCAAAGAAAGAGTGTGGCTTAATCGCTCTCTGATGTTTGGCTTGACTTCGTGATGTGTATGAGAAGAAGCCCCAGAACAGGCCTTCGCTTCATGTAAGTCTTGTGTTGGAACAAGGCTAGGTTTGGAACCCTTTATATACCCGAAGCTGTGTTAAATTAGTGAATAAAAAAGTTATCTCGGACAAATGGATTGGAAGATGTACGATAGTTTGTCTGAACCATTGTTGCCATTGGTAGTGATTCAACTGTCCATCTGTCCAGCACTTGCAAGTCATCCATCTGCACAGCAGTACGTTATCTGTTTGAGCTATCAGTTGGTGTGTTGGTGGAGGTTATTAACAACCAGAGATGAACAGGCCTGCCGCTAAAACTCGATGTCCGCTGCTATTTCATCACTGTTGTTTCATGGGGAAAAATGGACAAATGTGTCCCAGAAAACACTAGCTATGTAATATCACACGAGCGTGTGATACAACGACCCATACAGCATAACGGTCATAATTAACGATCGTCATTTTCTCACTCGCTACGTCACATCGTTGGTATGAGTCAAAGATGTAATGGAAAATAAACAACATGTGTTATATCACTTTTATGGGACAGGGGGTGACGTCATGCTCGGTTGACAAGCAGAAACTCTCACTTCTGTAGCCACTTTGGCAGCAGCGTCCAATGACAACCTCCTGGGCTGAGTTTTTCAGCGGCACGTACCGGAGACAAAACATTTTCATTAGGCTATAATTTTGGGTCAGCTCTTTGTGTCAGTGTTGGGCGGTTTGTATGGTTATTTTGGACTTTACGATGCGTGCGGGCACAAAACCGCCTTCCCAGTGTTTGCCTGTGTTGCTATAAGATACATGACACAACAACCGTGCAACCGCTGTATAATCAGTGGCATTCTCAGGAACAACCTTGTGATCCTACACACGCGCACACACGCTTGAATAGAGAGTTGTTTGGTTAATGATGAATAGGGTTGCTCTGCATCAAGCGTAGGGCTTCAAATGTGCGAACCACATCAGTGGTTGAGCGCTTGGTGGTGTACATGGTGTGGTGTGGTCGGGTGCGCAAGGCATGCTTTCTCACAACCAGATGTTTATTTTTCACCTTCTATTTACTAGAAGAGAAGCCAATAACTGGCGTTCTGCACTAAACTTTGTTTCGACTTTGGAGGTCAAAGGAACCAAAGGTCCAGATTTATTATGACAATAAAAAAAGGTATGGGAAATATATTAGGGTTTTGAATAAACTGTAATTTAACTTTCCAGAACATCCTGCCCCGTTTTATTTGTTATTTCCCTCCCCATTGAGACCAATGCTTTAGGTTCGGCTCATTAACAATTATCCCTTCTGCAGGATTTCAATTGTTTCTCCCAAAATGCGACTGATGCCCCCCAGATTTAATTATCGCCAATGAAATTAAATATACCCTCCTACACATTCTCTCTAAATGAGATTAATGTGTGTTCGTTTGCACTTTTACCTGATCTCTCTGGGCACGCCATTTATTTTCCCATTCTCCCAAGTAGTCTTCAAATTGCTCTAATTATATTAAGCGCTAACGTAGCACAGGGCTTTTTTTTGGACGAGGACAGCGGTTGGAAAGCAGTAAATGGAGCCATTAAGCGTTTAGTTTGACCAGAGAGGTAATAGTCAAAATAATAAGGGGTCCAGTAATAGAGAAAAAAATACCTTTTACCTGGTCAATGCACAAATTATACAGATTCTGGAGTCACATCGAGAACTTGTCTCTCCCGTCGAGAAATGTCTCTTACCTCGAGAACTTGTCTCTCACCTTGAGAACTTGTCTCTCACCTCGAGAACTTGTCTCTGACGTCGAGAACTTATCTCTCATATTGAGAACTTGTCTCTCACCTCGAGAACTTGTCTCCGACGTCAAGAACTTCTCTCATGTCGAGAACTTGTCTCTCACCTCATGAACTTGTCCCTAACCTTGAGAACTTGTCTCTTTCACCTCGCAAACTTGTTTCTCCCGTTGAGTGCACCGCTAAGCGTCAGGGTCTAGCACAACGAGATCCCTGTGATGAGAGAGCAGGGGGAAACAGGTCCCAGAAGGAGCAGGATTGGGTTGTTGTGAGTGACCGAGACGGGAAGAATCTGCCTTGAGAGCCTTCTGCCTGCTGTCCAGTGGCCACTTGTTTAGACAGGCCCTCCAAAGCCAAATTGCTCTCTCTCTCTCTCTCTCTCTCTCTCTCTCTCTCTCTCTCTCTTTCTCTTTCTCTTTCTCTTTCTCTCTCTCTATCTCTCTCTCTTCCTCTCTCTACCTCTCTTTATCTCTATTTATTTTCCTCCTCTCCCTGTTTCTCTTTTCATCACTCTCTTTCTTTTCTCTCTCTCATTCCACTCCTCTTCTCTCACTCTTTCTCTTTCCTTCCCTGTCTTTCACTCTTGCTGTTCTCTTTCTCTTCTCTCGATCTTCCCTTCTCTGTCTTTCTCTCGCTGGCTCTTCTCTTGTACCTTTCTCTCTCTCCCAGAGCAGCAGACAAGCCCTTCCCCGCACTTCAATCTCTGCATTAGCTGCTGCCACCAGCCCCGGCGTCCCGGCCATTAGACGTGTGCTCTGAACTTTGGTATTCTCAAACAAGTCAAGATGAAAAACGAGCGCTGCCAAGGTGGAGGGCTTTTTCTGGTGGTGCGATTAGGTACGGCGAAGATGCGGCACCTCTTTCCAGTAGATCCGCTATCCTAAGAAAAAAAGTAGGACGACTGTTTGAAACACATTAGTCTTTACTGACGGATATAATTTATCTCATATGGGGGCTCGGATGGTTCCATAAATCATAACTCCTTTAGGAGGTTCAGTCGTGAATGATTCAACTCCACCTCACACAATATGCTGCGGATAAACAACGGCTCCGGGCTCGTAAAGAGGAGCAGAGGAAGGAGACACTTTTAGATCTAAACAATTCTTGAAGAAGTGGGTCAGTGTGTATGTGTGTGTGTGTGTGTGTGTGTGTCTCGGAGCATGCATGAGTCTATATGCATGTGTATTGGGTGTGGACAGATGAGAACATGGGCCTTTACTAGCGGTTGCTGTTTTGTAACAGGCAAATATTTTTCGCACTTGTCATTTATTTGTCCAACAGATGCTGTTGTTAGTGAATTGTTTTCGTGAAGCCTGTTCATTAAAGAGCGCAAACTGGTGACATGTCTACCGAACTTGGCACAGATCATCCTTTCGTCGCAGGGCTATCAAGTCGTTTCTTTTATGAGAGAATACATGTTCAGATGTGGTAATGATTCGGTTCAAAGATGCAAAGCGACCTGGTGCCAAGTTACACTACTATCACGCCCGGACGCGCCACAATGTTTTACTTTTCTACGCTGTGTGTCTGTCGATTCTTGGCTCGTCACCGACGCTCACAATCTCCCCCAACGTGATAGTTTCAGCCGCTATGATCTTCCACACATGTGAAATCAATGCTGCGGCGTTGAAGCGCCGATGGGTCTTTGTGTCTGTCACAATGCCGCCCTGTGATCTGATGAAGTCCAGGAGGCTTGATCACACATTTGGAAAACGATTTATCGGAACTCCAGGCGTGATTCTTTTGAATGAAATTGGTCTTGCTGTGCTGAACAAAGCAAAATCCATTTTTGAACTTTACATACACAGACAATCATCAGGAATTAACTATCTTTGATCTCTTGATCTTTCAAATAATGCCCAGCTCTTTTTCAATCAAATTGTCTTTTAATCGGTCGACTATTTTAATGCCATGTGTCTGAAAAGCTCATCTTGGTGCATTTCTTTAACGTGAGGCTATCCCGCGTTGGCTTACTTGGTCAACCTCCTGTTAGCCGCGGACACTGCAAGCTGGGAGGAAATACTATGAATTCCCATTCCCGTTACCATTCATTCGACTGCGGCCTGGCTCTTTGTCCCATGTGTTCGCTCAGCCGCTCCTCTTCTACCGTGTTAGTCTGCGGTAATTAAAATAGGATGGCCATCTTCCATAGCCAAAACATTCAGTGTCCATCTATTCAGTCTCTGTCTATTTCCTAGCACGTTTCATTTAGCTCTTTCCAGACCTCGTCCCACTCACCCAGAACAGGACGGGCAGGGTTTTCACTCATTGGCTGTTTCAGGGGTGGGGGTCTTGAAGTTCCTGTAATGATGACATCGAATGCATGGAGTGATCCACGCTTGCTCTCTCTGGTGGAGAGGGAGCTACAGCGGTGAGCTCATGCTAAGAGAAGGGCCGCTTTGTTATTAGAAGGGAGTGATTTAGAGAGAGAGAGTGAGAGAGAGAGTGAGAGAGAGAGAGAGAGAGAGAGAGAGAGAGAGAGAGAGAGAGAGATAGTTTGAGAGAGAGAGAGATAGTTTGAGAGAGAGAGATAGTTTGAGAGAGAGAGATAGTTTGAGAGAGAGAGAGATAGTTTGAGAGAGAGGGAAAAAAGGGAAAATAACAAGCTAGATAGATGGAGGGGAAACAGAAACGTAAATTGAGCACCACCCAGCCCACAGTCGGAAGCAGGGGAAGGATACACGAGATCCAGACCTGCTGCCCTGTCAGCGGTGGAAACCCCCACGGCATCATGACATGTACCGGATGACGTGGAGTAGCCCCCTGCCACCTATCGCACCCGCCTGAGCTGACGACTGACACACACATGCCACGTCCGCCTTCAGCATCCTTTCCCACTGTGGACCCCGCCCTGCACGGTACAGACGGGGGGTCAGCAGCTGTGGACGGTGTACATGATGTGTGCCGCTGTTGCCGGGGGCGATGAAGCAGTCTCTTGTTTGCCACCTTTTCTCTTTAAGAGAATGCCGGTTGGACTATTCAGCGGGAATGAGCCTGTGCTTGCCCGTGCACAGCTAGAACCCGATAGTGTGTTGGTTGGTGTGTGTGGTACCGACTACACTGCATGTAGTCGGTACCACACGTAGGTTAGGCCAAATAAGTGAGTCATATCTGTATGTGTATGTATCTGTGTGTGTGTGTGTGTGTGCGTGTGTGTGGGGGGGTTATGGTGTGTGTGTATTTGGTTGTACATGGTGTGTGCGTGGCGTCCGGCCAGTAGAATCCATTGTAATGCTTGCTTGCTTTAATTTGCGGTCTGATTACAACATCACATACATTGTCGGAGTGCAGGTGTGCCTATTATAGCTCTCCTCTGATGTTCCCAAACCCGGTACCTCTCTGTCCTGCTCTGCTGACTGTCTATCAGTCCAAGCTCAGTGGGATCCAGATGTTCTCTCACACACACACACACACACACACACACACACACACACACACACACACACACACACACACACACACACACACACACACACACTGAATGGAAAACACACACTCAAGGGTTTTTCCCAAGGCAGAGCTGTCTTTGTATCTGTCTGTCTCAACAATTGTCTTTCTGTAAGTCTGTCTGTCAGACATGTCTGTCTATTGGTGCATCCATCTTTCTTTCTGTCGGTCCTTTGGCCTGCTGGCAGATAGATAGAGAGACAGACGGAGAGACTAAATTCCGGGTTAAATATATTTTACCTTTTTTTATGGATAATCAGTCAACATTAGATGCTTACATGAACATTTACAACATCAACAGAGATGATAGAGTAATTAAAGGTGCATTAAGTATACAACCCCTGCTTCTCCAAGTCGTAACCTACACAAGCACCCAGTTGGAAGATGTCAGGTATGGGAGGGGGACATGGGAGTAGAGTAAATTAATATCTATATGCAACACTAAGAGCCATAAACTACATTTCCCATGAGCCTCAGTGTCCAGCCCGCACACCCCAAGGTTCCGTACTCGGCACACCAGGGCACCAGATCGCTTTGCTACAAGATCCCAGCTTTAATTCTACTTCCTGTGGCCCCTCGACGCACCCTGGACATTGCCCCGGGCGAGTTACAGTCATATAGAACAGAGCTGGTTGTGTTGGGGAGGAAGGAGGGGTGATGGTCTTCATCTCGTCCAGCGCACGCGATCGCAGACGGAAAGTCTTGCAATCACCGTTCCACCAACAGTCACCGATACAGATCTCATTAGCAGAGGGCGAATGCTTAATGTTCAGTAAATCAATATTAGGAGAGACAAACGACCGTGCGCCGAACAGACCCGTTCGCTTCTTTGTTGTGTTCAAGCGACTTTAATTTACAGCAGATGCTTACCGTGGATATTAACGGCTTGAAGAAATATATGCTCTTCATTTCATTAAAAATAAATCATGAGCGAAAACCAATTTAGAGAACGAATGACCTAAGACTCGCTGTCTTCTCTCGGAGGAGCGACGTGTGATGCTCTATAGGTCGACCGGGCCTAACCGGATTACACGGGTCCAATGCACTATAGGTGGATCTCCGCCACAGTGTGTATGTGTTCCACGCGTGCAACACATCATCTGAGCTCTCAGCCATCATACGATTATTACATTTTCCGTCCAATTCGATCCACAGCTCCCAAGTGAGGCGGGGACCTCCTGACCTCACCCCTCAGCAGACCGGCTCGTCCCGCACGGTGAAGCGGTACCCGTCCTCCGCCGGGCCCATCACCTCCAACGCGCTGCCCAACGGGAACGGCTACAGCACCGGACACGGCGCCGCCAACTGGCCCGGGACGGGCAGGACTGGGAACCCCGACGGGCATTCTCCCAGCGTTCCCAGGACCGGGGCCGCCGCCGCTGCTGCTGCAGCCAACGGCCAGCCACAGACACCACAGCTCAGCAACGCGTTATCGCACGCAGGTAAATGCAAGCAAACCACAAGAGAACAACAGGGCTTTACTTATTTTAAGTTGCATTGGTAAAAACCGACTGCTAAATGTAAATGACCACAGCAAAATGTTAAACCCCTGGGAAAAGCTCTTGTGGGGGGAACGAATGACAATATTGCTGAACAGTTCTCTGCTTTCACTCTCTGCGCACGCTTTGACGTTTCCACTCTGCATGGCCGTATCTTAGGAAGCATGACCCTGTTATGGCATGAAGCAGTGAGTCCACCACGCATCCGTATACGTCCTCATTGTGTCATAACTCAATGAAGCATTAGACACAGTTTAAAAAAAAAACTGGTTGGCTAGTAGCCAAGCCCCCCTCCCCCCTCCTCCTTCCCGCTCTCCTCCCCGCTCTCCTCCTTCTCCTCGTCCGCCTTCTTCTTCTTCTTCTTCTTCTTCTTCTTCTTCTTCTTCTTCTTCTTCTTCTTCATCCACCCCCGCCCACCTTGCGGCCAAAGTGGCTATGTCACACAAGGTCAGTGGAAGACTCTCAGCTGATGTCCCCTGTCTATGTCTGGGCTTGGTGGAAGTTTCTTGCTCTACTTTTTGGCTTTTGAGTCCCGTCCCCCCCTCTCTCTCTCCCTCTCTCTCTCACACTCTCTACCTCTCTCTCTCTCCCACTCTCTGTTTTCTTTGTGTGAGAGTGAGACGGAGAGAGAAGAGGAAGATAGATTATATGTGGGCCTGGTTGAGAGTTTGTCAAAGGCTGTGTGTGTGTTGAGTGTCTATGGATACAACAAAGGCAGTCCAGTGCATGTGAGAGTCATATCTGTACCAGGTACACGCCTTTTAGTATCTTCTCCGTCACCTCGTCCTCCACTATGTAGATCCACTATGACCACTGGGCGTCAACAAACACAACATCCCCAAAACGATACCCGGTCCTTCCTAATCTCATTGCCTTCTTTTTCGGAGCTTCGTCCTTCCCCTTCCTGTATGATACACCAGACGCCACCATCTGCTCTCCCCACTTTCCAAGTCTTCCACGAGGCCAACGGCTGTTGAACACATTCCCACCATTACACATGCAGACTTTGCAAGCGCCGCTCCCTCAGTCTGCCGTTGCATACACACAGATCCAGAAACACCTTATCCCTGAGATAAAGGCTTTGGAGGCCGTCCCGAAGCCTCATAACACTCTTCTCTCCCTCTCTCCCTCCCCTCTCTTTCCCTCCGTTCCCCTCCACCGTTGGCCTCCGATGGCACATCCTCACTCCCCCCGCATGCCACTGCCGAGGCGCTGGCAGGCACGCACACACGCGCCCTGCTCGCTCTCTCTTTCCCCCCTCTCTCTCTCGGGAGCACTCCGGTATAAACCTTCCCTCCTGTGCCGGCCCCAGAGTGCATGTCACAGCGAGGACCTCCAAGATGCAGCTCCTCTCCTGCCGGACACTGCTCCGTCTCCTGCTCACCCGGGTGTGCGTGTGCTTGTGCTTCCCAGGGGCCAACCTGACGTCCAGCCTGGACCGCATCAAGATCGTCTTCACGCCCATGCTGTGCCGCCGGGTGTGCAGCGGCGGCCGCTGCCACAACAGCTGCGAGAAGGGCGACACCACCACGGTGTACAGCGAGAACCACCAGCGACAGCAGCAGCAGAGGCAGCAGCAGTCCGAGAAGCAGGGATTCAGACTCTGTGAGTTGTCAACGGTTACCTGACCTCGGAACTCTGTTTTGTGTGCGTCTGTCTTTTTGCAGTATTTTTGTTTCTAATCTCACAGAAAGAACACACCTGTACGTTGGTCTTTGGCCCCAGCCAGGGGTGAAACCTCCCTCCTCTCATGCTTAATCCTTCTGTCTGTGTAGCTTTTCGTTGAACCATTCTACCTGTTTATCTCAATCTATTTCTTTAAGCTTCTGTCTCACTTTGTTTTACTCTCTCTCGTCCTCTCTTTCTTTCTCTCTCAAATCTTTGTTTGACTCTCTCTCTTCCTCTCTTCCTCTCCCACTCTCTTGCTCCCTATCTCTCTCTTCCTCACTCTCCCTCTTCCTCTCTTCTTCTCCCATTCTCTTGCTCCCTATCTCTCTCTTCCTCACTCTCCCTCTTCCTCTCTTCTTCTCCCATTCTCTTGCTCCCTATCTCTCTCTTCCTCTCTCTCCCTGACACTCTTTCCCCCCTCTTTCTGTCCCCTTCCTCGTGCCTATCCCTCTCTGCGTGTGTGTTCTCGGAGTTATGTTTGTTTTGTCGTCTTTTTACTTCACTTCGTGTCCCTCTGTTTATCTTAATCCTTCCCTTCTTTACGAGGTGAGCTCCCAAAAGAGCCTGTTGAAGAGGTAGAGAGAGAGAGAGAGAGAGGAAGAGGGAGTGAGAGAGAGCAAGAGATATTTGCCATATATATATATATATATATGTATGAGAGAGAGAGACAAAGAGAGAGTGAGGGAGAGGGATAGAGAGTTAGGGAGAAAAGGAGAAAAATAGCAGATTAAAAGCTGCTTGTCCAAAATGGAGTTGAATCCCACTGCACATAAACACACAGTCACACTCTCAAAGACACACACACAGAGAAGCACACACCCACGTGTGTGTGTGTGTGTGTGTGTGTGTGTGTGTGTGTGTGTGTGTGTGTGTGTGTGTGTGTGTGTGTGTGTGTGTGTGTGTGTGTGTGTGTGTGTGTGTGTGTGTGTGTGTGTGTGTGTGTGTGTGTTGGTAGTCTCAGGCTCTAAGCACTTAGCCCTGGCTCTTTGTGGTCTCCACCTCACGCCAGGGCCTCGTCGGCTGCTATTGAACACTCTCCCTTGGAGAGCAGGAATGGAGCGAGGGGAGCGGGAGAAAGAGTAGCAGTGTGAACAGGGTTTGGCTGGGATTACCTTAAACCTGCCATTTATCCGGGCAGCTTTGCTCCACGCTCTCATGAGAGTGGGTCAGTGTATAGGGGGGAGTGGGTGGTATAGGGTCAGCGTAGGGGGAGTGGGTTGTGGTGGGTCAGTATGTAGGGTGGGGAGGGGTGGCTGGGTGGGGGCTCCTGTAATAATTACTGCTGGCAACCCAGAGGTGATTGGGTGTACTCATATACACCTGCACACAGAGACACACACACACTCCCATGAGCTCATATTCAAACACACAACCTCACACACAAGTGCAGGGCTACTACACACACAACCGGCACAGAGACAAAAATTGTGAGTAAACACTCACACACGTGCAACACAACGTGTGGACACCAGGGATCACGTGGGCAAGGCCCCCGCCCCCCACATGCCCAGCCTCTTCAGGGAGGACCCGGCTGAGTTATGAATATATAAACAGCTTGTTGTTGAAGATTTATACGCCAATTAATGGCTTTTTGGAACGCGTCGACAGTACTCCAAACACTTCAGCATCCTGGAACAGCTCCTCCATGAGATTACATTCCTGGCACATTCACCTCCTCCTGTGCAGTTGGTTCACTCTTCAAACCCCCCCCCCCCCCCCTCCCTCTCCCGGCCCAAATGACCAGTGACCCTTTGGGCAAGGCATGTGTTAAAGGGATACGCTGAGATATCTGCAGACTTCTTATCTTTCCCAGTTTCTAGGGTTGTAACGGTACGCAAAAGTCAAGGCTCGGTACGTGCCTCGGTTTTGTACGGTACAGCACGGTACGGTTCATAGTTAAGGGGAAAATTTAAAAAGAATGCTTGCTTGTCAACAACGGAGAATGGCCGTAGATCAGCAGCAAGGAAAACAACAATAGACTTGGTTATGGCGTTTGCATTTCTGAATTCCCAGACAGGGGTTGTTGAAATAGGGTCGTGAGCTGGGTTTGCACAGCTTGTTTTTTTTCACATTAACGATGATAGTGACACCTTGATGGTGCCTTTTCAAATGCGTGTGCATGTTAAAGTGCTGTACGTAGACACGGAGAGCCCTCTCGTTAGCCGGAGAGCCTGTCGGAGACCCTCTCCGTAGCTTACGTGCGCATCCAATATTTTTTAAAGGAGACATACTATACCACCAGGTGTGAGTGTGATTAGCCCACTAGTGATGTCATATGGGGCAGATTTTCAAAACAGCTTGTAAGGCTAATCACACTCACACCTGGTGGTATAATATGTCTCCTTCAACTATCCGTCGACGCAACGGAGACGGCAAAGGCTGTGATTCCGGAGTCAGTTCTCCGGTTTGACTTTGCTCCTTATTTAGTTTGCACATTAAGGACCAATAAAACACCAAATAAGAAAAGCTTTGGAAGTTTATTTACAACACTACTTACATGGTTTGTAGTCAACATATAAGATCGATCAGGCGGCGAATTGCATTGCGTATCCGACATCCCGACGGAGAACTGCATATGCTCGAGGGGTCGCCGTAGTTACGGAGTCGGATTACGGAGTCGGAGTAGTATACTTTGGCTAAACGTTCTGGGGAGAATTACGACTTCAAGTTTTAAATTCCTCATCGCAAAACAACCCTCTAAATTTGCCATATTAACACTATGTACGCCACATTTACGCACCGTGGTCCACCTCTGTAACCACCAGAAGTGCCTGTACCGTGACGGTTCTGTACAAATACGTGAATTGTTACACCCCTACCAGTTTCATATCGTTAGGCTCTTAGCATAATTGCCCAATTCATATTTTAGCCAAAATGTGATATCTAACCCATCTCTACTCTCCTGACGCTGCTGATTCACTGTGCCTCATTGGCTGTATCCTAAGCCAATAAGAGGCCTTTTTATATTCCATAATCAATATTTGCCTTAGTCACTTAGGCTTTTTTGACGCTCTATACATGACCTTAAAATAGCAATAATGCTATGAGGCTAACAATATGAGTTGTTCAATGACAAACTCATCATTGTGTGTGTGCGTAAGGAGAGATCTCAGGGATGGAAATTTGCTTTCCACTAACCGCTCTCATAGATTTTCAGAGGTACAGTAGCCTAGCTCGGAAGGAAAGACACCTTTAATAACTTTCCATAGATTTCCCATGAGTTGTAATCACAGGCCCCGAAAATAGTGCCAGATTTTCCGTGTGACTATGTTGTTGTGTTATGTTGTGTTGTAACTGGCACTTGTTTTCAATAAGCGACTATTCAGAACACATTTGAAATCTTCGAAGAAGTAATTAAACTGTATTCCCCTGCTACTGTAGCTATGCAAGCCAAAGGACGCTGCTAATAGATGGCAAATGCTAACACAGCAAACTCCCCTTCTGCACGCACAATGATGAGTCTGGAATTACACAACGGGGCTGAATCTGGGGAAGACGGCAGATTCAGACCAGGCAAACACCACACCACATCTCGGAGTATCCCTTTATGGCTTAATGTAGACTGCTAAAGCATGCTGTTGCCTGCTTTACTTGCCTAGCAAGTAAAACGGGCATGTGTATGATTGTTGTGTTTTTTTTGTGTGTGTGTGTGTGAGTGTGTGTATGCGCAGCTGTGTACATACACCTAATATGTGAATGCATGCTTTTTTGTTTTTTGTTTGCGAGTGTAAGGGCAGCTGTGATGTTTCTGTGTCATTGTGTGTGTGTAGGGCTGTTAATACTTGGTGAAATGATATCGGATCTACTCTTCGTACTCTTTGATTAATCTACGGTGGAAAGAATATCTGCACGTTGTCTCTAGATAAACAAAGCTGGTCACAGAGCACTGAATTCAGTCTACTCTTCCTGGTAGCATGAAGTGCGTAAGGTATGACACACATGATGGTTTTGGACCCACTGTTGGGTGGCCGATTTCACAATTTAGCCTTTCTGCATATGTCCCCTCTGCCCGGATAAAAATGGATTAAGAAGCGCTTTTATCCCTGTGAGATTGATTGGACAAGGGTGTGTATGACTGTGTCAGCATGTTTGTGTGTGTGTGTGTGTGTGTGTGTGTGTGTGTGTGTGTGTGTGTGTGTGTGTGTGTGTGTGTGTGTGTGTGTGTGTGTGTGTGTGTGTGTGTGTGTGTGTTTGTGTGTCAGCACGTTTGTGTGTGTTTGTGTGTGTGTGTGTGTCCGCATGTGTGTGTGTGTGTGTGTGTGTGTGAGTGTGTGTGTAACCCGAACCATCCAGTGGGTCCTCACTGCGAGGCAGACCTCCAGACAGGCACCGAGGGACGGGGGCCCAGGAGGTAGCTGTACAGTAGGGCGCGGTGGGGGCCCGGTGGGGGCCTGGCAGCGGGCTGCGGCGGCCCTGTCTGAGGGGCTCCCAACGCGGGGCAGTTGAGCACAGGCCCGCGAGTCCCCCACAGGGAGGAATTAACAGGACCTCTGAGCTGCTGCTGCAGGCAGCCTCTCTCATCACGGGAGATCTTCCCGTGTGTCTGGACCCACCGCTCCGTGGCATTCTATCTATCTTCTCCTCCTTCCTCCCCTGTCTCTCCCACACTCTGCCCCCTATCTCACACTGGGCCCCGCTTGCAACCTCCTTCTCGTTACCTCTCTCTCTCTCTCTCTCTCTCTCTCTCTCTCTCTCTCTCTCTCTCTCTCTCTCTCTCTCTCTCTCTCTCTCTCTCTCTCTCTTTCTCTCTCTCGCCCTCCCTACCTATAACTTTATCTATCTACCTCTAACTCTCCCTCTCTCTCTGACCTTGTTTTTCTTAGATTATTTCGCTTCATCACAACGTTATAATCCAACTCCCAAGCAGATATCCTATCTCCTTCACACCGCATTGGTTAATCTAGGCCAGAAGGAAGGGCCCGTTCCCCACACGCCATCAAATCCCATTTAATTTTTTCCTTTCATTCATTCCTTGTGAATCTGTTTAATCCCCCGTCCCGTGTCTCCGTCTTTGTCTGTGTCAACGAGCGAAGCGGGGTGGTTCAACACCCAGCGAGTCACCGCCAGCACCCCTGGCCTTCCCTTTCATCTCATGCAGTATGTAGGCCCCTCCATCTCTCTGAAGGTCAGGCCATGTGCTCTTCATCTTACTGGGCAGGGCGGTTCCTGATGAAAAGGAAGAAAAAAAGGAAAGACTAGAAAGAGAAGAAAAACCAAAATATGAAAACGTGCTTCTTGTTTTTCTTTTCTGTCTCTTTACTACACGTGCACTAGAGCACATTCATCAACGCGCACACACACACACACACACACACACACACACACACACACACACACACACACACACACACACACACACACACACTGGTCATGTTTCACTGGATACGCTTCTATCGATCGAGGGCCAGGCAGGTATCGCTGCTGTGTTGGCCCCCTACCCCCCCCCCCCCCCACCATCTCCCCATCAACAAAACACAGACATGCAAGTGAACACACACATACCACCCCTGTCAAAAGATAAGGGCAAATGTAGGGTGTACGAAAACCGTGCTTTCAAACAACATCTGGCCAACACTACCTTGTCTCCTTTCTCTCTCTATCACTCTCTCTCTTTCTCTCTGTCTTCCCATCCCCCCGGCATAAATCACGGTGCGCGCCAGGATTCAGTTTTCTTATCAGATGCAGAGACGGTTGTTTCTCCTTTGATATTTCTCGTGTGATCTTTTCGTTGTACGTCAGGTTTATTTTTCTCGCTCTCGCTTGCAGCGAAGCAGGTGTTGCAGGCACAGGGGGAACGCACTCGATTCTAGTTATTTACATTGAATTACCGGGTGAGTCATCACATCTTGTCATTAGCCTGAGCTTTAGGGAGTAGTGCATGCTTTTTCTAGAGAGATTTAAGGCGAGTACAATTTAAGGCAAAACGTGTCAAGGGAAACAGAGGTGAGAGCCAGTTCCACAGTTTTGTCCTGAGGGCAAAGTTGATACTTCATAAACTCCCAAAACGGACAGAACAAGCCTTCTGGTGTTGTGGTACTGGGTAGGAAAAGAAACGGTGACAGCACACATTGAAAAATGTTTGCAGCCTCTGCACGCTCTGCTCGTTAGTGGGGCCCTCCTGCTGCTAATTACCCAAATTAATTACTGTGTGTATAACCATGCATCAATCAGTGCAATTAAAAGTGACAGCAATGTACACTCACAATTTCCCTGTCCACCCTCACACCTCAAATATCTCTCTCTCTCTCTCTCTCTCTCTCTCTCTCTCTCTCTCTCTCTCTCTCTCTCTCTGCAGTCTTCTGTCAGATCTCGTGTCTGAACGGGGGCCGCTGCATCGGCAGGGACCATTGTTGGTGTCCGTCCAACTCCACAGGGAAGTTCTGCCACCTGCCGGCCCCGCCCCCCACCAGGCACCAGGGAGGCCGCAAGGACGTCAACCAACCGGGGGCCAACTCCCACTCCATGTACACGCTGCCCCTGTCCAATCAGCAAGGTGATTCAATGGAATTTGTAGCGCTGTCTGGTTCTGATTGGTCAACAGCGTTCCCAGCTTCCGATCGTGTGCGTTCTTTTAACGAGGACGGACTTTTAAGGGTTCCAAATCACTGTGCCATAAATCCAACAGTAAGAACAACCGTGTGATAGAACTGCCGACCAGATGTTTGTTTGGCTACGCACATTTGCTCTGCAGAAGATATTTAAAATTTCAGCTGTTTGACCTGATAAAAAACGATTTTATTATATGATTATACTGTTATATTTATGTATTTTTATTACATAATTTCACTTATTACAAAGCTTTATGGAATACGACATTCAGTGGTCTGCTATAGTGGACCACTGCCATGCATTTCAGACCGTTGGTTTGATTAAGGTTTGGAAGCCATTTCCAAACCAATAACCGAACAGACGATTTCTTTTAGCAATAAAACCCTTTTTAAATTAGTTAAATCTTTTGTTGTAACAGTTTGTGGCAATTCATCTCTTTAGTAAGAAGCTGTTTAACATGCGGTTTGTTCAGGGTGATCCAGGCAATCTCTGGGTGCTGCCTCGCCTGTCTGGGTTTAGTTTACGTTAATCACCGGCTGCCTGTACGTTATCCCTTCGGGGTCGTCTAAGCTCTGGAGGTAGAGTAGGTTGACTTGTAACCTGAAGGTTGCTAGTTCGATCACCTGCAGCTCCTAGCTGAGTGTCGAGGTGTCCCTGAGCAAGACACCTCACCCTAACTGCTCCCGACGAGCTGGCTGTCACCTTGTGTGGTTGACTCCGCCGTGAATGTGCGTATGAACCGTTTTAGGTTGCTTTGGATAAAAGCGTCTGCTAAATGCCCTAACTTTCATCCCTTACTTGTAGGAAGCCAGTTTTAGTAGTGGTAAAAGTCGTAGTAGTCAAAGTGGAAGAGTAGAGGAGGCTTGCATGCGACTGCGGGCTAATTCTGTGTTTAATTCTTTGCCGCTTGGAAGAACATCCTTGTGCAACAGATGACATTGTTGTCAGTCTATAAATATGTGTTTGTGAGTAAGTGATTTAGTGAGGTGGCCAGGGATGTGGTCAATACATGTGGTGCGTGTGCTAAGCCTCACAAACACAATGGTGGATGACTCCATCCTTCTTGAATATCCCTTAATTATTTATATCTGTCTTCTTTTCCTTCGTTCGTTTATTAAACTCACCCACGTGAATTCCTTGACGTGCAACAATCTAGTTCCTGTGCAGTGCTCGGACTCTGTGGGCCATCTGTGTGCCTGGATCTATTTTTGTTCAAATATGTCATGACTGACTAAATGAAAACTGTCACATTGTTCACACAGAACCCGCCTTCTAAGGTGGATATTATGAAAGACAGAAAATGGCCCTCGCCAATGCCGCAAAGCAATCGAAAAGGAAAAACGTTTCCATCTCTCTTTTATTTGAATTCATCCGTCTTTATCCATCTCACTGTTTCATTGTGACCGTAAGTCAAAGCAGAGGATGCATGGGTTGCTGGGAATGTGTTTAATATTCCTACGTCACAATTGGACCCCCTGGGCCTCCGGGTCTGTTTGTAGATCGTACGTGGAGTCGAGTTCTTGGCCATGTTTCTGATGGTTCTCGGGTCCTTGTATCACAGGCTTCTCCTGCCTGTGCTGTCGTAATTCAAGGGAAAGGTGGAGTGTTTGAGTCAGGATGCTGTAAAGGGCCCTGGCACACCCTGAAGATTTGTTACTGTCCCACGCGTTGCAACATTTCCTCGACTCCTCGAGAACTTTGTTTTCGGTCACGAAATTGATACAGACCAGGGAATATAAATGTTTTGTTTTTGCTGTACACTCGTGCCCGCCCTTCTAGGGAATTCCCAGTTTACGTTTGAGAACACAGCGAGGGAGTCACGTTTCTGTGGAATGAGATTGTGTTGAATATTGGTTGATGGTTCCTAAATTGATGCCGTTGTAAACAACGTGTTAGAACCGCCAAAACACGAAACAAAACTCTTTGAACCATGGGTTCCCAGACGTTTAAGTGGGGTTTTCCCGGGACCCACTGGGTCCCCTGCTGTGACCCACGTATGGGAACTGGTCCGAAAGCCGTTGCTCTAACCCCTTTGTGTGTGGTCTCCCCCTGCTCTAGTTTCCATGCATCCATCCCTGGTGAACGTCCATATCCAGCACCCCCCGGAGGCGGAGGTGCAGGTCCACCAGGTGGCGAGGGTCAAGCCGGGCCAGAGGGCCACCGCCCCTGAGGGGGCACACTCGGTCCAGCAGCGGTCCCAGCCCGGGAACGGGAACGGGGATGGCAAGGGCCACGGAAACGGCAACGGGCATCATCATAAACCCACCAGTGAGAACGCCAATGGAAACCTACCAACCGACGGGAACAGCGAAAGAACACTAACAACCAATGGGAACGCCTATAGACCACCAGACCGACAGAATGGATACGTGGGAAGGTGCTTCCAGGAGACTGTTGATGGACAGGTATGACACAAGGCAAATTATGTCTTTCAGTTCGGCTCAGGCCAAAGTACTTGAGTGGTGTGCACTTAATGTATTCACAAAGTATTCCAGTGGCATTGCCAAAGCAAAACACAACCAAGCTATTCAGCGCTTTCTCTGTGAGCATCTGCTTGTGTCCGCAGTACACAATCCTGGTTACATCAGGTCCTTATGTTGCTCTGGCTTCTTTGGATAACATA
>NC_082386.1:10895205-10915563 GCF_031168955.1 Gadus macrocephalus
CTCCCAGCATTCTTTTAATCCTACTAGATGCATGCCTGCCAGTTGGAGCTGTCACAGGGCTGTCACGCACCCCCCCCTGTCATTCCTCATCCATTCCTTGTCAAACGTCCGACCAGAACTTAATCAGAAGCAGACGTCACCTTTCCCCGTCTCCTCCATCTATCACAGACGTCTGTCTATTATTTTCTCCCCTTTTTTCTTCTTCTTTCTCCCTCCGCGCGCCAGATTCACACTTCTATTATGTCCCTCTTTCGGCTCCCAGATGGTCTTCTACGCCGCTTGCTTTGAATCTTCAGGAAGGAAGAAGACAGAGGGAGTGATATATCCATCTCTTTTAGTTGTTTTGGGCGCTGATTTGGCCCAGGTTTCAGATCGCACACAGCCTGGAATGGAATGAATGGGGGGAATGAAGAATACAAAAATAAGAAAGGTCACATATTTTCCCTCTTCTGGCCTCATAGCTTCCCGAAAGAGCTTTCACGAGGAACACCTTTGGATTCCTATCGTAAAGAACGTTGACCTACATCCTTAGAGTGGATCTTCACTTTCTTAAATGCTCCTTTCACTTGACACAGGCAATATGCAGCGACCGACATAAAAGGAACTGAACAATGGCTCTGTTCACTCTGTTGCTCCGTCCCATGCTTATTTTCCATGTGGGAAGCAAGGTCACGCTTGTTTTTATAAGGGGCTGCCGCCGCTCTTGTTGAGCACGTGATAATGATGTCATGAAAGGCAAGTGTGTGTGTTCTTGGATGAGACGCATACATTGGTCAGTTTGATGGCTGGTTGCAAAACACAGTGTTAACTGGGAACACGCATTAGTGCTTCAGGAGTCCTTTGGCACACTATTTTATTGAATCTGAGAAGGATGCCAGTGTGACCACAATTCATCGGCTGTGGCTCTGTTCTCGGACAGAGCCGCGAGCCCCGGGAGAGCCGCGTGTCCTGCTGAGAATTGGGTTCAGACCACGGAAACGAAGCATACTTCTGATGAACCCCTTCCATCCTCGTGATTTCGTTATACTTTAGAAAACCTTTTTGCCAGTTGGCGCCAGTTCTAAACCGGTATTTGTTTGTTTGCTGGTTTGTTTGCCTGGGTACGGAAATGCGTGCGCACGCAAATGCATATGTGTGACCGTTTGTGTTTCTGTGTGTGTGTGTGTGTGTGTGTGTGTGTGTGTGTGTGTGTGTGTGTGTGTGTGTGTGTGTGTGTGTAGGCGTGTGTCTGTTCTGAGGGATGCGAGCCCACTTTAACGAAGCCTGAGACAGCAAGAAGCATCCCATCATTCCACAGTGGAAAAGACCTTTAGTTTACGATGCCCTGATCACCAGCATGCTGCACATTCCAGCCCCGTAACGAGAACCAGATCAAACCCAAGAACTGCAGTCAAATCCTTCGCCCTGCCGGCTCTGATGAGAGAGAGGGGTTGGCGGGAATAAAATCATTGGACCTCGTTTGGACTCCCAGGTTATTAGACCCTGAGCCATGTTTGCTGATAGGAGGTGACGGGAAGGCAGTTGAACCTGTCTTCGCCTATCAGAGATAAACCCCGAATGGCTGATGCGAGAGGAAGTGCAACCCATGGTCGAAGGCGAGGCGGTTTACCGCAAGTCCCTTAAGAAGTACGGTGCGAGAGGAGTGAACTTATGTCTCCCTGGTGATGCAACATACGGCTAATGCGAAGCGTACTGTTCCTTCGCCTCGCAACGCACCGTGAATCGCTCTGGCTTGGAATATCAGAGTAAATCTCCATCAGTAAAATGATCCGGCGCTTACTGGGAAACCCGAAGCCAAGACAGGGACTCCGCAAAGCCATGAAATGGACCTCTTGCCATGTCCCGCTTCTCGCTCGCCTGACACTGTTGGTACAGTTGGATGACAACAGAGAACACAGCCATAGGCGTGTGACTCCCCCCACCCACCCCTGCAATGCTGAATGCGTCCCGAGGTGCCAGAGTAAGACTGGCCAAATCAACTGGCACATAGGAGTCGCCATGGCCACCCCTCCTCTTCTCCACCATCTCCATCGGGCGGCGATGTCACGGTGATGTCACTTCCTTAAGCGCTGTGCCATGTGGCGATCCCACCACACACACACACACACTCACCTACTACTCCCTTCTTGCGATTATCATTGTGTCACTGTGTCAATTTGTCTCACTCTATCGCTTTAGTTAGGTGTAGCGTGCCGTCTAGACTTTACCTATCATAAGCGCTGGAGCTTATGATAGTCCTCCGATTTCCCCACCGTCCCAGGGAAGTTTGAGCTGACCTTCAACCCAGGGGCCGGTGTCTGTGGATATTACTGTCTATGAGTGTACTCAGGTGTTTGTACTGTTGTTAGCACCGGATAGAAACGGGGATGCAAGGCCCTCATCTCAGGAAGAATAGAGTCGGAGCAGATGCGCCTGCCCCTGCCAAGATTTCCATTCTGTAGCAACTCACGTTGATTAGATAGGAACTGTACACCATTTTAACACACCATTTGAACAGCGTTTTGATTCATCAATGCTGACTTTGCTTATCCCACCAAAACCAAAAGATTGAATTTATTAGTTGGACAAGCAAGTTGCTAATCAAGCCGTGGTGGACCCAACTGATTTGGGTAATAAGTCCTGTTCCTCTGACCCATGATGCAAGTAGGCAGTAGGCCAGCGGCCTGGATGCTAATGTAGCTGAATTGTGTGTTGACTAATAAGATACATACTTATTGCATTTTTATGTGCTCTGTAACATGGCATGTCCTTCCTTTGGCGCCAGCTGTTGTGATGACTATTTCAGAGAAAATGGGTGATTATCTAAGAATGTGGATCTGTTTTGAATGTGTCCTTAATCCTGTTTAGATTGGCATCAACAGCTTGCTGAAGTTACAAGTTACTGCAACAAAACAAAAAGTTTTTGTCAAAGGTATTTTCCAGTCAATTTTACTTTCCCATTTGGCCCGTCCTTTCCTTCCCAAATGTTCCTCCCTTCGTACTTCCCTTCCCTAGTATGAATAAGGTCAAGCACCCTGACAACCATTACCGATGGATGGTCCATCTTGCAGACCCCTTCAGGGTCTTTGGCACAGATGAACGAAACCTCCCTTTGGCGTGGCATGGTACTCGTGCATGGATGTGATGTTGTGTATACTTGTTTCAGCAGGAGAACGTTGATATAAGACCATGTGTGTTTCTCATCTGGTTCAGTTGTTGGTTGGTTGGCATGGCCACAGTATTGATATGCCCATGTGGTATAAACCATGCTAGTTTGATAAATGCCAAAAATTCCGACACAAGCGCCAATAGTTGATCATTTGATTGGATCAAACAAACCACTTGGGTTGTTTTGATCCAATCAACCATTGGCATAAGGATGGAAGTGATGGATGTGTCATCTTTGAGAGTCAAAACGATAGTTTTTTTAAATGTGGTCGATAGGGTTTAAATGTGGTCGATAGGGTTTACATGTTTAAATGTGGTCGATAGTGTTTATATATGGTCGATAGGGTTTACATGTGGTCGATAGGGTTTACATGTGGTCCATAGTGTTTAAATGTGGTCCATAGTGTTTAAATGTGGGCGATAGTGTTTAAATGTGGGCGATAGTGTTTAAATGTGGTCGATAGGGTTTACGTGTGGTCCATAGTGTTTAAATGTGGGTGATAGTGTTTAAATGTGGTCGATAGTGTTTAAATATGGTCGATAGTGTTTAAATGTTCTTTTCCCTCACTCTCCACCTCATCATGTTTTTGAGTGAGTTTTTGATCATCGACCTCATGTTTTTTAAATGTGGTCGATAGGGTTTAAATGTGGTCGATAGGGTTTACATGTTTAAATGTGGTCGATAGTGTTTATATCTGGTCGATAGGGTTTACATGTGGTCGATAGGGTTTACATGTGGTCCATAGTGTTTAAATGTGGTCCATAGTGTTTAAATGTGGGCGATAGTGTTTAAATGTGGGCGATAGTGTTTAAATGTGGGCGATAGTGTTTAAATGTGGGCGATAGTGTTTACATGTGGTCGATAGGGTTTACATGTGGTCCATAGTGTTTAAATATGGTCGATAGTGTTTAAATGTGGTCGATAGTGTTTACATGTGGTCGATATTGTTTAAATGTGATCGATAGTGTTTAAATATGGTCGATAGTGTTTAAATGTTCTATTCCCTCACTCTCCACCTCATCCCTAACTCTCCACCTCAAGCTGGTGTGTAGTGAGCGTTCTGGCACCGATTGGCTGCCGTGCATCACCCAAGTGGGTGCTACATATTGGTGGTGGTTAATGAGGTCCCCCCTTCACTTTAGGCGTCTTTGAGTGTTATTAATTATTATTATTCTTCATGTTTAACCTCTGTTTTCCTTTTATTCCTAGTCTGTTTTACATAGTTTTGAATGATGACTATATGCTCTGTAAGGTGACCTTGGGTGTCTTGAAAGGCGCCTCTAAATTAAATGTATTATTATTATTATTATTAAAACATCCTGATTGATTAAAGTAATTGTACTTGCTTTTAATTTGGACTCAACCAGTTTGCCCTGAAGCCATTTCTGGGAGCCACATTTGTCAAGAAGAAAGAAATTAAGAAAGTAAATATTAGCTTTTGATGGGTGGTCTCCGATGGGAAAATGGTGGGGAATCTTGAATCTCCCTCCTCATCCGCTTCTTGTGGACTTTCTCAGGTTCTTCAAGCCGTTGACGGGGGTACGTCCCGGACTCCGACGGCCCACTATGTAGATCCCATGGGAGCCCCAGTGGTGTGATCAGCCTGTGATTGATAGGCCCAACCAAGGACCCTTAACAGGCTTTAGAGGAAAACCTCCGGACTGTGTGGCCCTGAGAGGAATAATTGTGTTAAATCGCAAATGAAAGTTTCTTTTTCTGTCCAGCAGAGTAACCCAATTGACTAGATGTACCAATCTCCCAGGCCTTGTCCTTCACTCTTTCCTTTTTTGTCGTTGATTTGCATAAGCTTCCTTTTCAGTCCACTACCCCCTAGTAATGCCTCAGAGCAGCGTTGACTATGGTATCAGAAAAGGGAATGAATGGATGTTGATTCAGATTTGAGACTGCGCTGCCAACCATGGAGTTCCAGGAAATGTGGATTTTGTTTTTTCCTCGACTGAGGAGGTCCGAGCTAATATTATTTAACAGTGGCAAACAGCCTGCACAATCCCCCTAGCTTATGAGGGTCAATAAATGAGTGGGTGGTGCAGGGGGGGGGGAGACAAAGTATGGCCGGTGAATGGTCCTAAATGGATAATCAACCATTAGGAGCCTGCGTTCTGTGTGGATAGAGGCCAGCTCTATGCTCTATGTTACCAAGGGGAGCAGTAATAGGTGCCTGAGGCTACTCTTGCGTGGTACCACTGCCTTGGTAACAGCAGCAGTGAGTTGCGCAGTTGTGGGAATCTTGTAATTGTGCACAAACATCTGCCAAAGACGTTAGCCCTCAAGAAGAACAATTTAGTTTTGTATAACTTGAAACGTAACTTCGGCATGAAATCCAATGACCAGGCCAGGCCAGGACTGCTTAGTATTGTTGTGTTAAATCAGTTCATCCGAGCGTCACTGACAGACCTGCGTCTCCTCAGACACCCCCTTTCCCGACCCTCCCTCCCCTCCGCACTCCCGCCAGGTATCCCATGGCATGTGCACCCTGCCGTCCCGCAGGCCGGACTTGCCCTGATCCCCCCGCCATGGGAGGGCGTGGACCCCACCCCAACAGCTCATTACCAGGGAGCCTTGCCAGTGGGATTAGAGGGGGAGCGCAGAGGAGGCGGAAAAGCTGGGAGTCGGGGCCGGGAGGGGCGTCACTTTGACACGATTATCCGGCCCCCCGAAACAACATTCCCACCCTGTCACCTCCAACCCTCCCTTCCCAACGCACACACACACACATGCGTGCACACACATACACATACACATACACACAGACACAGACACACGTACAAACACACACACACACACACACACACACACACACACACACACACACACACACACACACACACACAACCCTACCTTCCCCTAGAGTCTTGCTTGCTGCATGAAAGGGGAGCCTACCTTCTCATCTGATTCAGTTTTGCTCTGTCAAACATTTGGTACCTTGCTGGTCCACTGGGTCACAGCAGGACCAAAATATAACTCAGGACACTGATTCACAGGATGCGCCATCCTCTGTGTTTGGTGTGTGTGTGTGAGTGTGTGTGTGTGTGTGTGTGTGTGTGAGAGAGAGTGAGTGTATTGGAGTAATTGGACATTGGAAGATTACTCTGACACCAGAAAGTCAGCCAAAGAAAAAAGGATGAATCAGTATCACTGTAGGTCACTTCTAATGCCTCGACCGGTGAATCATTTCACTCGATTATCATCCTAATTATTGCTAATTACATCATGCTACTCTGTTATTTGTTACAAATGTGCGGGTGGCTTGGAAACCGCCACAATGTCTGGTCCACAGCTTATCCGATTGTTGGTCAATCCAACAATCGGTTGAATCAATCCAGATCCGTCTTTATCGTCCAACATTGACGCTGGCACCTACAGAGGTACCTCACCCCTGTTTATAAACGCGGGCCCCCAGAAACCCCCTAATTGGCAGCTGCCACAGTAACCTCCAACCCAACATCATCCGGGCCCTCCATTCCTAAGCGAGTGGCCCCTGTAGGAACGGGAGAATGAAAACAAACGCTAAGAGGGATCTTCAAACAAACACCGGAGCACTGGAAGGTCTTTGTGCCTGCGTGCTATTGCTGCTAGTGTCTGATGACACAAGAGGCTAGATCGGGGCTAGAGAGATGTCAGGGTGGGGGGGGGGGGGGGGGGTCCCTCCCTCGGTTCACCGGCGGTGTCTTAAGGTGGAGCGACCCGCGTGAGAACACTTGAGTCCGGACCTCTTTCTGGTCGTAGCTCGGCCCTGCCGTCCAGACAGGCCGCATCAAGGCAGAGCTCCCTGTCAATCACTTAGGGGGGAAAGACAACATATTAATGTGGTGGGGTAAACCGCAGCACAGTTTAGACCGTATTCTGAAAGAGGAAGAGGACGGTCTAAAGTGTGCTGTGGTTTTTGTGTTATCTTTGCTGGTAATGCTTTAACAGCTTTTTAAATCGTGTTTCTTTATTTGTTCAACTCTTTTTTCCCCTCCTTCTATGTTGGTTCTGCCGAGGAGTTCAAACGGCGTTCGCTGTTTTGTTCTTAAAGAAATTAATGGATGTACTATAGAAATGGGATAGTTATGACGAGCTGAGATGAATCTCAGAGTGATCACAAAGCAAAGCATCGTAAAACAGCAGTTTAGGTTTGATACGACGCTTGATCGCACCGTGGATTTATCATAGGCTTTTAACGAGTGTGACACACACACACACACACACACACACTCCATTTCCATGTGCACAGTGTCCCAACCCCCCTCATGATAGTCACATTGACCTCGTCTTCCTGCTCCCCTTGTATTAAACGGAGTTAACCTCTCTCGGCAGGGGGTCGACTGAGTTATAACGCACCGTGTTTCATGGTCCCTTCGGACGAGTGGGGACACCTGAGTTTCATTTACAACTGTGAGTTGGCGGGACATTCAAAGGACCCAGGAGGACACGTCCTATCCTATGTCTTTTAATACTTCGGTACATTCAGAAGAGGTTTTACTATTGCACCACACTCGCCATACATTAAGCCCTGATTGCTCCTGCCAGAGTGCTTATATTGGTCTCCGTGGTTGGGGTGTGGGCTTGCTCCGTAGCGAAGGTCAAGTGCTTCCTAAGAGATATTTAAGATAGCCTTTCACTGCAGCTCCCCTGGGCTGGTGGGATGTATGGGTTTTAGGATTATAAATGACATGTGCTGTTAGTGTTACTGTAAAGTTGCCTGATGGGGATCCATTTACACCAATTCACTCTGGGGTCCCCCAGGGATCCATCTGGGGGTCCCCTCACATCTGTAAGTGATAGGATCTCTTCTGGAACTTCTCTTTCCCCTCCTCTGTGACCACAAAGCTCTCCCATTCTGACTCATTGGAGAGACATTCTTTTTTAAATGTTGTATTATTGTTCTTTTAATTCTTTCCGACATTTTCGCTTTTCTTTTTATTTTGCAGCATACGCGGTGATCGCAAACGGACAGGTGGAATGTCCGAAAGGTTACAAACGGATGAACGCAACCCATTGTCAAGGTAAGCAATGGACTTTTTAATGAAGCTCCACCAAAACACTTTCGCCCAAGATCAAATCAGAGGTCCAGGAACAATAACACTTCTGGCACAAACAAACATTCAAATCTAAACCTATACATCTAAATCGCTATCCTGATGGCATAATTGACTCATGGCATAATATGACTATTATTGGCTTATCGGTCACAATATTCATATTTTGGCCAAATTGTGATATCTAACCTAACTCTACTCTCCTAATACTGCTGATTCACTTAGCCTCATTGGCTATATCCTAAGCCAATCAGAGTGCTTTCTACATTCCAAATTCGCACTTAAGCAATTGTGCTATGAGGCTAACAAAAGGTTCTTGCAAAAATGCCAAACGGTTCCTCACTGTATGACAAGGCCTATGGGAATCAGGCCAAGGGTACACCCGCCCAGGTCTGTCAAAGGTCAAAGTTCAGCCTCCGATAAGCCCCTGGGGTGACTGTTCTAATTGGTAGGTTCAGGGGGAAAGGCACACAAGACCCTGATTATCTTCAGCCCTTTGTGGTGGTTTCGTAATGTTTTTCCAATCAATGTGTTACCGAACCAACACTGTCCAACAAGAAGCGTGTTCCTAAGGCTCGTCCATCTAACGCAGGCAAACCCGATTATACAAATAAGGTTTTCATCCCTGGTTGCTTTCTCACAATATTTCACAGTCTGTTGTAAGAATGTTCCAAGTTGATGAATACGTAGCCACCCACAGTGTTCATACTGAATAGCCATTCGTTCTGAGGCAACTGAAACAATGCATTTGTTATCTGCTCTTTCTTCACACCCGTATAAACATGTGTTGTGAGTAACGGCCCAAGCGGCCATGATATATCGCCTCGTCTCTTAACGGGGTTCAACAGCACTTGTGTTAGCACATTATCTATGTATAGGATCGTAAACGAAAAGGGGGATCGGGTGCTCACTATGGTTCCCAAGAAGTACATGTTTTTTTTATCCAATGAATGAAAACGTACTTAACAGCATGATGTTCAGTTGGGACCTCCTCACTGACCCTCACTCCAACCAACAGATTGCTTTGTCTTGCGTTAGGTCTTAGTGGTATGTACAGTACAATTGATCTGCTGCTTTCTCGAGATTTACAGTTTAATGTTTCACTTTCTAACGTTTATTTTTCTGTATATGTATATAAGGGAAAAAACTGCTTTTGCCCAAGAACACATCAACCATTTTCCGCAACGGTGTCAAGAATGTCCTGCCAACAAGCCCAGTCATTTATTTTATTCAAAGTCATATTTTATAATCGCTTCAAGATGCTCTCTCCGTTGCTTGTTTCATGAAAATCCCCAAAGCAAAGTTGACAGTTACCCACAATATTTACTGCCATGCATCAAAGTCTTCTCCTCTTTTTCTGCTGCTTCTCCGTTCTCCCCAAGAAATAGTTTTAATTTGGCCCCTCAGAAGGACTGCCAAGCAGCTAGAAACCTTAGGTTCTTCTGGGATTCCGTCATTTTTATCAGGAGTGTCTCCAGAATGATGCGTGGCTCCTCGCCCCGGGCTGCTTGTACAACGTTTACTGGAACGTGCTAGGACTTGTCTCCCATCCCGGTTTGTGTGTTTGACTCTAGAAATAGACATGATTCACACTTGCTTTCAATGTCAGCCATCTTTAGTCTCTGAAGTCCTAACCGACTGAAGATGTCACCTCCTTGGTCCACATGCATTCTGATTTCAGATTCAGATTCATTTCAGATTTTTTGGTAAACAGCTCTGAAGAGTGCCCTAGAGATACCAGATCAACAAAGCAAAGCCACCATGTGTTGGACGATTCTTAAATGAAGGGACCCAAATGGTTTATTAAATGTTTTGTGAGCACCTACATTCCTAGCACTATTTGCCTTTGTGGGGAGTCACACACTTAACCCTGGCCGTGTTAATGCCATGTTTGACCAATTGAAGTGCACGAGACTGCCTACAGCTGTCGGTTTAAAACTGTCGATCGGCTGCTAAGGTTCAGCTTTGAAAAGCTGCTGAAGAAAGTTTATCATGATTAATAAGTGATATTAATCATGTTAAATACTCTGTAGAGCGGCAGTCTAGGTCAGGCTCTTTCTCCACCGTGATCATGCGTGGATGTTTTTCCAAATATAATAAGTAAAGATCAAGTTCTAAGGTCAGTGAGAAACAGGCCTCCGTCCATTAATTGTAGCTTTGGCCAGAATGTGATAGGGATCAGTTACGATAAGCAGTCTCGCGGTGGATCCATTTTTCATCATGATTTGTAAGACTGATGTAAAACGTGTCATTTTATTCACTGAATTTGTGTTGTAGCACTCAAAGAGCAAAATTATTCAACTGAAACATTCCTGCTGATGTATTTAAGAATAGTGAGGGTCATCTTAGGAACAAGCTGAAAAATTGGCTGCAGTAGGCAAGACGTAACGGAGCCCTGAATGCGACAAAGTGACAGCTAAGAACAGAACATACCACCAGGAAAATCCGCATGTAGACGGCTCTGCCCTCCATCTCCGTCGAACAACAGGCGGTGAGACCGAGAGCGAGCGACCGAGCATAAAGCAGAGGTAGGTGTTGAGATTAGTGCTGGTCATGACTGGTCGTCATGGAAGTCAGTTCCAATCCCTTCAAACCCACCAGCAGACTGTAACAATAGCACTAATCTGGGACTGGAGCAGAGCGCGGATTAAGGGACCCCATGTGATGAAGGCTGAGGCCAACCCTGACCCTGGCTCCCCACAGACGGCCGCCCGAGGAAGAGCTGGTTCAAGGGCTCACAGACAGCGCTGCCGACTCCCTCATCTCTGTGAAAACCTGCCCCGTTGTTATGTATGCAGAGAACAGACAGACGTGACATATTTGTTTCTGGTAAGGGGAACTAGGGAGTGTTTATAGTGTCACTAACAATATGGCAAGTGGCTGGGCCATGAGATGGCCATCTGTAACCTTCCAAACCCCCGCTAACACTAAAACTAACAATTCAAATCTTCGAAATGTATACAGTGTAGAGATTGCTCTCTCTCTCACACACACACACACACACAATCATACACACTTACACACAAACAGATTGGATATATACACACATGCATGTATTACTTCTACACCCGTACATAAATACATGCATACAGGCATACACGTATACATACACGCATGCACGCATGCATACATACATACACACACAGGCAGACAAACAACCAAACACACACACACGCACACACACACACACACACACACACACACACACACACACACACACACACACACACACACACACACACATAAAGACAAACAGATAAAAGGAAAAACTGGATAATGAGCGGAGAAGAAAGGGAGAAAGAAGCATTGCTTAAGTATTTATCAGGCACATTCCCCTCCCCTCATAGTCTCACTTTTTCCAGCAGGAAGCAAAACAACAAAACAAGACCAGATTAATTGGAATTGGGAAAATCAGTGGTGGCAGGCTGTCAGGTTCCAGTCGTCAGACTAACGGGAACCTTTCCTAATGATTTTCTCTCCATTTAACATTGAGTTAAAGCAAATATTTTTTGTTGCGCCGCAGTGTTCGACGGCGTGACGCTGAGGTATGCAGGATGGCATGGCCCTCTATAGGCGGCACGCTACCTAGCTCAGATCCTTTTGGAGACCCAGGGAACGGCCGTTTGAGGAACTCAAAGTGAGCCAAGCGCCAGTCAGCACCGCGCCTCTCCGCGCCTCTCCGCGCCACATGGCTTTCACTAAAGGAAGGGAAAAAGACTTTGGGGTCTCCGTTCCTTGACGTAACCCGAAGACACCGTGATATTGGCCGCATTAAGGACCAAGCCACTCCAAAACAGAAAAAGGAAAATGATCCTAATCTAAAACATGGTCCTTTTTTCTCTGTGTACGCCTGAATCATTGCAATGTTTTGACAATCGGTACTGTGTGTTCTTTTTGCCTGTCTTGGTCATGTCATCGACCGAGCACGGTCATTTCATACAATGTGCAGCCTCAATGAGATGCCATGTTTTAACAACCGCTGCAGGGGGCGCTGGCATTTTGTCCTACATGCCTTTGTTTCACTCCCTGTCAGCCCAGGACACAGGAAGATCCCTACGTATTTGGGTCACATGTCAACCCTGTTGGCGATGATGCAACATGCATACAATGTAAAGAGAAAGAGGAAAGGAAAATAAGAACGATTAAAAACGCCAAGATGTAATGTTGAATTGCACCTTGTGGAACCCAAGCTGCGTTTGCCAGGGGTTTTATCATTTTATTGGTCTCTTAGATACAGTAAAACAAAATCCTGACAAACCAGATGAGCTTTACTCAAACCATTAGCGCCGAGTTAGGGGGGTCGACAGCCGCGGGACTTACACCCGTACGTCTTTTCCACAGACATCAACGAGTGCGCGATGACAGGACTCTGCAAGAACGCCGAATGCCTCAACACCAAAGGCAGCTACAGGTGCACCTGCAAGCATGGCTTCATGCTGGACCCGGCCCGGAGCCACTGCGTCTGTGAGTCCACGTTTCCAACTTGCAAAAAGGAAAACAACGTCTACCGGGGCCCCAGTGTGGCGCCATGACTCAGTGCATGAAATATGCAGTTTGACACGGCCAGCTCGTCGCATGTTACCTAGCAGAGTGTTACGGGATACAGGCAAAGTATTCCTAGCTAACCTGAAAAACTTGCTGGTAAGCCCGGACAGACGCTTACTTCCCAGCTGGAACAGATGCTGTGACATCAACTCAGACACTGTAGGCTATATTCTCTTGAAAGTGGTTTAGCCGCCGATTTGATATTCCGTATGCAGTCTTTGCTCCTTAACCCTCTATGTCCTCCTCCTCCTCCTCCTCCTCCTCCTCCCTTGCAGCGGACAAGGCCGTGTCCGAGAATAAGGGGCTGTGCTACCGGTTCTCCTCAGCAGGCGGCTGCACCCTCCCGCTGCCCGCTTCCATCACCAAGCAGATCTGCTGCTGTAGTCGTGTGGGCAAGGCCTGGGGGCCCGGCTGTGAACGCTGCCCTGTGCCCGACTCAGGTAGAGCCGCCCCTGCGTCCGACTGGGAAATGCTGTCCGTGGGGTTCTCTCTCTGTCTGTCCACATCAACACTGTTTCTGTCCGTCTCGCTTGTTCAGGGCTTGATCCAAGAACCAAACCAAGTTAGCGGTCTGGTGACTCTGATTCGACCACATTTAGTCTTTAAATTCTATTTAGCGTCCGGTTTTATTGGTCGACGGTGGCAGTAAAAATGAAAGGCGCTGAAACTCAAAACAGTGGAGAAAAGGAAAACGGGGTTCTGTTCTGTCATCGTGGTGCGGTGCGGCCCGGTTTGTGTTGGATAACCTGATGTGTTTGATGTGGAACTAGACCAAAAAAGCAAATAATTATGACATGTCGGGGCCCCCGTGTTAGTCATGCTCGTGTGTTATCACTCCGACCCAACCAATGGCGTAGCGGTGATTCACGGGAGAATAAACGGAAACGTGCGGCCGCGCCAAGTGAAACACGGGACGTTGTCATCCTTTATCGGACTTCAAAGTGTCTGAGGGAGAGTGTGCGCTTCATACACTAGCTGGATTAACTCCCGGCCAACTGGGTTGTCATAGATCACATATCATGCAGACAATCCCCCGTGATGCCTCTCTCTGCACACACTCGCCCACACACACCACACACCCCCACCCTCCACCGCACACACATGTCCTGATTACTTCGACCCTGGCTTTTGTAGTGCCTGACAAGCCGTTAGAGGCGCGTTCGGCAGCGAGCGGTGAGAGTGATCATTGTGGATTTGGTAACAGTAGCCCCCATTGACTCACATTCCAGCCTGGGTTGCAGCTGCACTGATGTGGTTTCTGGTCACATGCAGCTTCTCCCCCCCCCCCAACCCGTCTACACACACATACACACACACACACACACACACACACACACACACACACACACACACACACACACACACACACACACACACACACACACACACACACACACAGACACACACAAACACACACACACACACACACACTCATACATACACACACTTACACTTAGGATACATCCGTCAGTGGCCTATCGGGTCCACCTACTGCATTCACACATGAATTTCCAGTGACCGCATATCAGTCGTTTCTCCGGTCTGTGCTCCAGACTGCCGGGTTTCTGATGGCATAGGGTTGCTGCGTGCAGGTCAGGCAGGGGACAGGGGACACACACACACCGTTCCCCCTTGTAATGGACTCACCATCGCTGAGGGTTGTTGGGCACAGCCACAAAGACGGTCAATCTAGCCCGCCCATCTCTTTCATCCGGTCAGCCAATCCTCTGTCAGCCTCTCACATGCCTCTAAAGCAGTCAGTTCAGAGTTCAGCTTCTATTGCATGATCCTCTGTTTCCCTCACTTGCATGGCTGTGTGTGTGTGTGTGTGTGTGTGTGTGTGTGTGTGTGTGTGTGTGTGTGTGTGTGTGTGTGTGTGTGTGTGTGTGTGTGTGTGTGTGTGTGTGTGTGTGTGTGTGTGTGTGTGCATGTGTGACGTGTGTGTGTGTAGAATTGTGTGTTAACGTCTATATGTGTGTGCGAGTGTCTCTTCGATTCGAGTGTGACAGCTATACCTAAATCCTTCCAAATCCTTTCTCTGGTCGACCTCAGTGACAGCTGCCATCCGCCCGCCAGCGCCTCCACGTCCTCAGCCATAGAGGAAACAGTATCCACTCCACTGCACAGTGCGCTCTGTACAACGCGACATGCTATACATAACAGCGTTACACGCCCGGCTAATGGGATCGTTTCAAACACCGGGCAGAAATATGAGCCGTTATAATACTCTGGCAAGCTTCTGCAAAAAATAAATAAAAAAAGGATCAAGACAGGAAAAGTGCAATAGTGGTTCTGTGCTTCATTGTCTGCTGCCTGTCTGCTCTTCCTGCCCCCGGCAGACGACTTCAAGGAGATCTGCCCCGCGGGCCACGGCTACACCTACTCCCGCTCCGACGTGCAGATCTCCCTGAGGCAGCTTGAGGAGGCCGACCTGAGGAACACCGGCATCACCTGGCTGGACCCCAGCCCCCTGGAACCCGTGTGGCCCCCCTACCTGCCAGAGCAGCCGAACCCCGACCCCCACCAACACCACAACCACCACCAGCACCACGTGCCCCAGGTTCCAGTGTACCCAGAGCCACCGCAGGTAACCCAGCACCACCCCCACCCCCAGACGCCCCACCAGCCGAGACAACCACCACCCACACCTGCGGAGCAGCCCGTGGACCCCCGTGAAGACACGCGCCAGCCGGCCAGCGAGTGGCCCGGTCAGCCCGAGGGTGAGAATAAACGGTTCTATGTGATTCAACCAGCACTGAGGCAGCGGCGGTCCGTGTTGACTCTAGGGCTGATAAATCTCTGGAGCTCGCGGCGAAAAGAGAGGATTTCTTGTGACAGGGCAGGGCCCTGCAGAAGAGCCTCAGAGTTATCCAAACATGGTCATAATCTCTTGACCACTTGTTGTCCGCCGTGTCTGGGAGCCTGATTACACAATAGGGAAAGTTTTCCTATGGATTAAGGGGGGAACTATCGCCGTACGATAGACAAAACATCAACAGGATGTTAGGATCTCCATGTGTCACGTTTGTCGGATTTAATCGAAACCTAGGAGTAATCCGGAAGGTCAGAGGGCAAACAGCTGTAGCCTCTGGATTCCCCAAACATCATCTTCCTCCCGTTTGACTCCTATGGGGATACGATTCAGAGGCATGTCCGCCAGTAGCATCAGATGGTGCATTTATATACAAAGCGACAATTCTGTAAATATTTAGCAATATCTGTGTGCATTATTAAAGCTATCTGCGTCTGTGGCTCTCTCCCAGTGGTCCATTGCAGGCCGTCCCAAACTCGTTTTTCTCGAAAGGCTGACAAAGACGTATGACTTCTACATATGCTATCCAGCATACACTCAATGTAATGTTGGTTTTATAGGTCATAACGACCTCTGAGGTCAAGTTCCCTGAACGAGAACGAGGGGCTAGGTGTTGTGCTGACAACCTTGTTAAAGTAGGCAGAATGTGAAGCTATCGTCACTATTGTGTATGAATCCATCTCTCTCTTCTCCCTCTCTCTCTCTACCTATCTCTCTCTTTTTCACAACAGATGTGGAAACACTGAGCCTGGTAAGTCCCCCAACTCCCCCCCCCCCCCCACACACACACAGACACAGACACATACACACACACGCACACACACACACGTGCACGTGCACACACAAACGCACACAGACAGACACACGCACACACACACACACACACACACACAACCCACACACACACAAACACAGAGACACATACACACACAAACGCAGACACACAAACACAGAGACACATACACACAAACACAGAGACACATACACACACGTACACAAACACAGAGACGCACACACACACACACACACACACACACATTCACACACACAACACAAATACACCCACCCACACACGCACGCACTCAGACACAGAGACACACACGCACACACATACACACAAGCACACACACACATATACACACACACACACACAATTCCTCGCCACATGCTTTGTAAATGTTTATCTTAGAAGGATAGGCTCGGGCCATCTCATCGTAAGAGGCTTGCGATGACATAACCCATCCCAAACACATTTAGTAAAACACATGCAGTCTATTTGCACCAAGGATGGTGGCAGAGCCGACTAATTCCACTAGTTATGACCGTCATGGCTACAAGTTCACCTGTTTGTTAAAATGGCCCAAATATTTGTTCATGCTTCATCATGCACACATTTCTGTGTGTTTGTTTATGTGCCTCTGTCTGTGTTTGTGCTGGAATTGTATTCATATATTATCCAGGACCCCTACAACGGCCAATTAAAATACATAAGATGGCTATTGACACATCAATGCGTGTGAAAATATCAACGTTTTTTCTGTTTTATTTTCATATGATAACCGTAGGAATGAACACTATAATAACCATGTTGTTGTGATCTTCTAGCCAACGGTTGTGACAGCCTCCCCTGAGCCACATCCAGGTATTTATTCCCTATTATTCCTCACACTGCTTTCCTCCACCCTCTGATGTTTCATACCCAGAGCCAAGTATACGTTCATATTCCTTATGCATTCAGAAAGAGACCGACCTCACAATCCACGTCTATAAATGGCTTTCCTAGCAGTCACGGTCGTTGCTGCCCTTGTCCAGAGGAAAACATGAGACTTGAGAACCGCAGCCGTAGAGCCGTAGAGCCCATTTGATTTATATGCGTTGTTTTGTTGTGTTTAGTCGTAGGAATGACATAAATCATTTTATATAGCCGTCATGCTGAAACAAGACGGTCCTTTATGTAACCTCAATTACAGTCCTTTGAAAAACAGGTAGTATGTCATCC
Organism: Gadus macrocephalus; assembly: GCF_031168955.1. Classification (NCBI taxonomy): domain Eukaryota; kingdom Metazoa; phylum Chordata; class Actinopteri; order Gadiformes; family Gadidae; genus Gadus; species Gadus macrocephalus. The sequence continues at coordinate 10,912,752 of NC_082386.1, forward strand.
AAGCCATGCGGAAGGAAAAACGACCCTTTGAAATAACAAACATACTTTATTATTACGTTCTCGGGGAAATATATTAGCACACCCCGCTCCGCTTACTAACGCACTTTTTTCCTCCTCCAACAGAGAGGACCCCAGAACCTGGGCCATACGTTGAGGAAACCTTCCTGGTGGACCCACCCACCGAGCCCCAGCCAGGTGAGGCCCGCTCCACCAACACACTCTGCTTTAAGGAGGTGATGTTACGCCACCAGGTGTGAGTGGGGTTAGCCATTACAAGCCGTTTGAAAATGTCCACTTAGAATCTTGGAAGCAAAAGTTGCTCATCTGTCCATCATACATCCAGGTCCTAGATGTATGATGGACAGATGAGCAACATTTGCTACATGGTATTTTGATCTATCCAGCGTATATCCAGCTGGACACTCCCACTTGTGACGTCACTAAAACACAGAGAAGGCTGATTTTCAAACGGCTTGTAATGGCTAATCACACTCAAACCTGGTGGAATAATATCACTCCTTTAAAGGCAGTGGCTCTGAAGAATAACGCCTGAGTGACATTGCTTCTAAATCAGCCAGGGAGGGGCTTCGACCACAGACACGTGGAGCCCTGTATGGTTCGCTCCGGGCTTCGTGCCACAGTGTGAAACATGCGACGGAACTGCGTTCTTTTTTTATATTGTCCGTTGCAACGTCTCCAGCGCCGCGGTTCCCGGGTTCAGCCAGGGTTTAGTGGACCCTGTTTATCAGGACTTTATTGGCTTGCTTGCGGTGGCTGTGCGTCACACAGCTCTCCACAACTTAATTGTGTGTTATTGTGTGTTTGTGAATGTGCGTGTGCAAGAGAGGCATGCGGTGCCTCCCTCTCACCCAAGGTGAGAGGGAGAAGGAGGGAGGGAAAAAGAGAGAGAGAGAGAGAGAGAGAGAGAGAGAGAGAGAGAGAGAGAGAGAGAGAGAGAGAGAGGAGAGGAGGGAGGAGGGAGGGAGGAGGAGGGGGAGAGAGAGAGAGAGAGAGAGAGAGAGAGAGAGAGAGAGAGAGAGAGAGAGAGAGAGAGAGAGAGAGAGAGAGAGAGAGAGAGAGAGAGAGAGAGAGAGAGAGAGAGAGGGAGGGAGGGAGGGAGGGAGGGAGGGAGGGAGAGAGGGAGAAGGGGGGGGGGGGTAGGTAGGTAGTCGAATAGTGTGTGATAAATTCAGAGATTCAATAAGAGACAGTAGAGGATCACATTTCTGAATGCCAAGGCTCCGTAACCCAGTGCAAGTCAGCAGTCTTACCCAAAACAGATTCCCTCTGAAAAGATACAACAGACCCCAAGACCGTCACACATGGAAGGGTCCACAGCCCCAGGTTCACAGAGCAAAGAACATACCTTAGCCAATCACCTCTCCAACCACCCATAACAACTGTAAGTGATACAATGAAACCCACCCAGTCATCCATGACCCTGACTATAAAAACAGCAGGACGGTTTTCACCAAGAGGGAACATGTGTAAACGGAATGCACATTTTCTTTGTATTAAATCTTCTTTTAATCCAAGCTTCGTCCACATGACGACGGCGGACCTCGGGAAATAACACACTTTTTTTCCCCGCTAACTTGAGCATGTCCACAGAACCACGGCGCCGCCAGCAATCGAGAAACTTGGCGTGGTCAAGCGGGGCCTTTCTGCCGATCGTTCCAGGCATCAAAGGTCACATTTTTGATCTCCGGTGCTTGTTAAGTGCAGGGGTGTAACTCACACACAATGTGGGCTTTATTAGAATAACACTGTCGGATTTCACCCTTAATACTCGGCTGCCCATCTGTGCTGCAGAGCTGCATCTGCGAGCCTCATGAATCACAAAAAAGCTCTGTTGTGATGGAACCTGCAACGAGATGTCAAAATAACGTTTCTCTGATTACATTCTGCCTCAGGCCCGAAAAAATTCAATGTTTTTCAACACTGACTGTGTAACTCTGTTTTAATGTACAATGCACGGTATGTACATCATTGTATCCCTCTGTGTCTCAGCTATAGACAAGTGCGCCCTGGCCCCCAACATATGCGGCCATGGGACGTGTGTGTCGGTGCAAACGGGCTACACCTGCTCCTGTGACCCCGGCTACAAGCTCAGCGCCCTGCAGACCAACTGCATCGGTGAGCCAGGGAGAGGGATGTGCTGTTGCAAAGTAGACCGGGCTGGCAGTCACACACACAGACAAACTCTCATTCTCTCTCCCCTTCTATCTATCTCACTCACACTCACACACCTAGACTCACAAACTCCCACTCCCACGTACACAGACACACATACGCACAGACACACATACACACATACTCTCACTCTCTCTCTCTCCTCTCTTTCTCCATCTCCCTCTATCTATCTCTCGCACACGCACGCACGCACGCACATGCACGCACGCACGCACGCACGCACGCACGCACGCACGCACACACACACACACACACACACACACACACACACCACCGCTCACCCAAACAGACACACACAGGCCTCGGGGGAGCCCTCTCAGCACATCATCCCAACACGAGCGTCTTTCACGCTGCAGCAGCAGCAGCCTTGACAGAGTTCCTGCTGGCCAGAGGGAAAATAATCCATTTGTTTATGTTGACTTGCTCTGTGATGCCTGACAAGAGCACAGCACAGCGTCCAAACAGCTGTCATGCTGCTGTGATCTCTTACCTAACCCACAGCTAGAGGCGGGGGTAGGGCCAAAGCATCTACCGCTCTGGGCCGCACCGGGACCTCATGTGTGAGTGAGGAATGCCCGAAGCTGTGCGACTTCCTCAGTCAGGCCTTGAGAAGCCTGTC
>NC_082386.1:10915663-11080663 GCF_031168955.1 Gadus macrocephalus
ACACCACACACACTATCATACACACAAACAACATACACACACACACTCTTTTGGATTCTCTCTCATACAGACACGCGCACACACACACACACACACACACACACACACACACACACACACACACACACACACACACACACACACAACTCTAATACAGACACACATATGTACACACACACACACACACACACACACACACACAGACATACATATGCACATACACACTCAGCACACACACACACACACACACACTATCATACACACACACACACACACTATCATACACACAAACACATACACACACACTCTCTCACATTCTCTCTCACACAGACACGCAAACACACACCAACTCGTATACACAAATTCATACATATAGTTTAAACAATAACCCAATGGCTGGCCAGCCCAATTTGTTAGCTGCCTTGAGTGAGCCCAGTCACAGTTTAACAAAACAATGTTGTATTTTCCCCGATGCTTTGCCAGGAAAAAATGTGTTTAGTTAATAACCACGGCGCGCGAGCACGTGTGTGTGCGGGCGTGCGTCCCGTAACACCTTTCGCGGCGTGCGCGGGTAACTGCGCTCGCGTGCATCAGCTCAAGCGTGTCCCCTGGCCGTGCCCAACTGTCCATAAAACACAAACCCCTCACAGATGACTCCATGTTCCTAACAATTACAACATTAACCTTGTTTTCCTCCCCCTGCCGAGCAGACATCGACGAGTGCCGGGAGGCCGAGTCCTGCCCCGACGGCGTCTGCACCAACACCCCGGGTCCTTCCACTGCCGGCTCTGCGGCCCCGGGACGCGGCCCTCCAACGGGCACTGCGTTGGTAAGCCCCCCCCCCCCCGTCCTGCCCGCGTGCGAGCTGCCCCCACATCACCGCGTAGCCCGCTGCTCCCACGACGGACCGTCACCGCAAGCAAACGAGCGAGGTCGGCACGGCAACCGCCTTCCAAGGGCCAAGGGCCTGCCGACAGCCGGTGATGCAGTGCAGCTCCCCGCCGACGGCACTCGGGTGTTTGTGGCTTTCTCCTCCCCCTCCTTTTTCCCCCCCCCCACCCATCCGTCACACAGGGAAGACGTGATCGGTGCGTCCGCGTGGGAACTACGACCGCTGTGCATTACAGCATGCGCGTAACGCTCCATGTGAGCGAGCATTGAGCGTTTTACGGGCGGTGTGCGAACCGGGCCGTGACCACAAACAGAACGACTGTGGCGACGACGGAGGGGGCGCGGCCCGCCCTCCGCCCTCCGTTTGCCATGCAGTCATCCGACGTGTGATAAATCTGGAGGCGCCCCCCCCCCCCCCCCCCCCCCCCCCCCCCCCCCCCCCCCCCCACACACACCCTATGACCACCACCACCGCTCCGCCCCCGGGGGTGTTACGTTCTGCCCCTCGTCATATCTCAGCGCCCCCCAGGGAAAAATTGTTTCCCTGAATCGATCAATTTTCGGAGCCCCCCCCACCCCACCCCCCCGCTCCGGGCTACAGCCTTAAACTAACAGACTGTTATTGTTGGAAGACGATGGCCACTGTGCTGTTGGGGCGAGCGAGGTCCCATTAACTCTAGGGAGAGAGAGAGAGAGAGAGAGGAGAGAGGAGAGAGGAGAGAGGAGTCTTGAGGAGTCAGAAGAAGACACAGGCTAAAGGCTGAAGGGCTTATTCCTGTATTTTCTCAGCCGGTGTCAATGAACATGCTGAACGGTGCTTCAGGAGACGGTGGACAGTGGATGAACAGCCTCAGTTCAAGAGGAGATGGGGAACACAAGCACAGTGTTTTAGGAGGAGATGGTGAACAGGAAACACACGCACAGTGCTTTAAGAGAGGTTGAACACTGGATGCACATGCACAGTGTTTGAAGAGATAGTGAACAGTGGAACAGACTTGCTCAGAGAGGGGTTTTTAGCTGAGCAACCTGGGTTCTGAGCTGCACTCCCGGGAAGCCCCCATTAACCCAGAGGTGACTCCTTTATGTAACAGCCCAACCCCTGGCTGCTGTTGCACATTCCCCCCACTTCTCTCTGACCCTACCCTCATTTGTTTGGAAACTCAAGCTCATGCAGTGCATGCTCCAGATCTGTGGGGGGGCCGAGAGAGACGGCCGGCTGATGGAAAAATGGGTCTGTAAACGAGAGCATGTAAACTGTTTACAATCTGGGATTGTGTTCAAACTGTCCGATCCGTCCGCGCTATTGATCAACACCCGCCCCTCGGGGTATGTTGTGTTTTCCCCAAACCTCTGCTTACAAACACTCTAATTAAGGTCATCCTGGTGTTTGTTTCTGCCGTCGCAAAGGGCACGTTCGCCGCCTCACTCCGCGCTATCATAACAACGCGGGCCGCATGAATGGCGACTGTACAGCGCTTTGTGAATGAGGAGCGAGGAGTGAAGGGGCAGGGGGGGGAGGCCAGAGGTAAATATTTTCATTCAGCGCGGCCGCTCAGCCAGCGCTAACAGACTATCGCGGTACGCCCGGAGGTGAGCGAGTCACATGGAAACGGGCAGCGGCAACGGCGGTGCTCTGCACAGAAGTCAATGGACTGCAGAGAGGTGGTTTGGGCCCAATTGGGTCCGCGTCGCGGATAAGCCTAATTGCCTGGTGTGATAGAGAAAAACAGCTCCCGCCCCTTAGCCCCGTCCATCCACCCCCACACTTTCACCACCGCTCCCTTCGGTCCAAGCTTATCTCGTAAGGGGCCTGCCAGATGCAGGAGGCCGCGGGAACAGGAGTGCTGGGCCCTCGCTGACAGATGTCCGGTGGTCCCCGGGGCCAGGGCCCGCACAACCCTGCCTCTGTGTCTCTCTCGCTCTCTCTCTTTCACTTCATCGCTGTCTCTCTCTCTCTCTGTCTCTGTCTCTCTCTCTCTCTCTCTCTCTCTCTCTCTCTCTCTCCTCTCTCTCTCTCTCTCTCTCTCTCTCTCTCTCTCTCTCGCTCTCCTCTCTCTCTCTCTCTCTCCTCTCTCTCTCTCTCTCTCTCTCTCTCTCTCTCTCTCTCTCTCTCTCTCTCTCTCTCTCTCTCTCTCTCTCTCTCTCTCTCTCTAACTCTCTCTCTAACTCTCACTTTCACTCTCACTCTCTGCGCTCTTTGTTTTCATTGTGCGAGCCCTCTTGTCCTCAACCGCCCTTTACTTCTCTGTGACGTCCTCTCATCGCCTCGCTCATCCAGACCCTACGTTCTTCCACTTCCTTTCCTCTCTCTCTCTCTCTCTCTCTCTCTCTCTCTCTCTCTCTTTCTCTCTATCTCTATCTCACTTTCTTACAGAGCTTACAGAAACCTAAGCCCTGGTCATACGTTAAGTTCACTACAATTATAGCAGTTCACTTATGAGAGCCTGACTGTACAGTCGTGTGTCCTCTGATCTGATCTCTGATCTGATCTGCGTAACTGTGGAACCGGAGATGGGACTTATGGATGACATCACTAGGGGGATGTATGTGATGCAATGAGTATGAGTCCTAATCAGATCCTCGTGGACATTTGGACACCCTAGCGGACTGCAGGGGGGAAATAGAACTGTCGTCTATACTCACTGACACACTATGTTGCTCCATAAGTACCGTAACCAAAATAACATCTCCAGAGGTTTTCACCAGCCGGTGAGAGCTTTATTATAAATGGTGACAAAAGAAGAAATTGGAACTAAAAGCTCTCGTTAACGACTTACAGAAGGTTGTTACGGTTGATGGATCGGAAACATGACTGGAATATTTAAAACCACATATTTTCAGCCAGAGGAGCCAAAGGCTGCTTAAAAACACCTAAGAAAATATTGACGAGAAAAGGCAGCTTTGAAATGGGTCTGCAATATGTACAATGGTCAGATCTAATTGTTTTTTTTTTTAAGCAGATCGTATTCATTATTTCTTGCCTAACAGATAATGGAAGAAAATGTGTTTGTGTTTTTCGTTCGCTACCTTTATCTAAACCACTTATCGAATTTGCTACCAAACAATGTTTTTATTCATGAAATATCTTTTAAATCAAGTACATGTGTTCTGGCTTAAGATGCCATGTAATATATACAGAATTAATAACTGGCTCTCACTCATGTGATCACCGCCGTTATTCCATCAACATGTGACGTTCTTCTGTCCCCTACAGACATTAACGAATGTCTGGACCAATCGATGTGCGGCAATGGTAGATGTGTCAACATGGAGGGCTCCTATAGGTGCAACTGTTTCCATGGATACAAACTCTCAGTGCAAAACCTGTGCCAAGGTAGGGACCCCATTCCCGGCACCACCCACGTTGCTGGCTGTCTGTGTGTGATCCGTGTGGTGTTACTGCTCTATGTAGAGGGGTGCTACTTCAGAAGCCTGGTGGTGCTATTAAAGTCCACACAGCTGGGGTATGCTGTACGCTGTTCTTTACGAGACCCTCATTCTCCCCCCCTGCGTCTGTCCTTCCTGCGGTTTGGCCTTGACTCCAGATGTGGACGAGTGTGTTCTCCCCGGGGTCTGCACCGGCGGCCGCTGCGTCAATCTGGAGGGGACGCACGAGTGTGTCTGTGGCCCCGGCTACCAGGCCACCCCCGACAGCAAGGCCTGCGAAGGTCTGTAAAGTGTTACGGAACGGGCCCCCCCCCCGCGTTCGTTATTCACCCGGCAGCGGGCTTCCTCGCTGGGCTTCCACCTGGTGAAGCTCTCCCGATAGTCCCATGTCTCACCTGCTTTGTTCTTCTCCGTGCTGTTAGATGTCAACGAGTGCGCCGCTCCCAACGTGTGCCCGGTTGGAATCTGCGTCAACGGCGAGGGCTCCTTCTCCTGCCAGGAGTGCAGGCCCGGGTTCAGACCCTCTGCAGATGGGCTGAGTTGCGAGGGTAAGAGCCTCTTTACCCCGTTAAAGGACTCACACCAGAGGAGTCGATTCTCGCCAGCACACAAAAGATGCATACAGAAACAATCTTTTATTTTATGAAAATATAAAATCATGGATTTGTAATGTTTATAAATTAATAAATTGAATCTTAACTGTATGCTTCAACAGATTTGAATGAGTGTGCACAGGGGGACTTGTGTCTGGGAGGGGTGTGTCGCAACAGAGAGGGGTCCTACATTTGTACCGACTGCAGGACCGGCTATCAGGTGTCCCACGACCAGCAGAGGTGTGAAGGTAAATCCAATCTTCTCCTGCGCTGTTAGTAAAGCACCACACACAACCATGCTCTGGGATACAGGTGTCTTTCAACTAGAATGGTTGTGATTATGGTTCTGTGTGTACGTGGGTGATTGTGTGTGCATGTTTGTGTTTGCTTGTGCGCGTGTGTGTGCACGCGCGTGTGTGTGTGTATGCATACGTGTGTGTGTGTGTGTGCGTGGTTGCGTGCGTGGTTGCGCCCGTGTATGTGATTGTGCCTGTGTGCGTGCGGGTGTGCGTGGTTCTGTGCGTGTCTGCCCCCTAAGACGTCGACGAGTGCCGGTCCCTGTCGGCCTGCGCCAACGGCATCTGTCTGAACTCGGAGGGCTCGTACACCTGCAGGACCTGTCCCCAGGGCTACGTGGTGTCCCGCGACGGGGAGCTCTGTGAAGGTGGGTCCTCTGACACCAGCATTACACTCCACAAAGCCTCATTCAGGATCACAACACAGACACTGGTTGTCGGCTGAGACGGTATTATTGTTCAGATTACATCAACACATTCCGCCCTCCCAGATGACCTTCACATATTGTTCCCAAACGGGAAGGCTAACAGTGTTTGTTCTTGTTTTCCTTTCTCACCGCCCAGACATTGATGAGTGTGCGCTTCCCAACGTGTGCCCCGGAGGAACGTGTGCAAACACAGACGGTTCCTTCACATGCCTCACCTGTCGGCCAGGATTTAGAGTCCCCGAGGATGGACATCAGTGTGAAGGTTAGGCTTTCATGTGTTCACTTTTTGAGGATTTGTGTCTGGGTGTGTGTGTATGTGGGAGTTGGAGATGCCGTTTCGGCCATATTTCATACTTAACCTCTCTCTCACACCGTCATACACTCATACAAGAACCACAATTACCTGCCACATGCCATGATACCCTCCCTCACACACACACATACACACACAACATCAGCATAGCATGACAGTGCTGTGTGTTTGTACGTGTGTCTGAGCTTGCATGTGTAGTTTGGAATCCATAAAGAGATGATAAACCATGTGTACGTTCTCGTCTTCAAATGTCTGTACGCCATCCATATTCTGTCCCTAGGAAGAAGCCATAACAACAGGTGTCTGTTCTGAGGTTAGAAAAGCCTGGAGGTTAACCCCCAGTTAATTTAAACATCACCGGTGCGGCAGCTTAGACCCACACTCGATTATAATCTGCTCTTTTCTTTCTTTTCTTTTGAGTGCATTATCCTAAAATACTTGTCCTAGACATCACATCATCGCTGGAACCCCCCGGTATCTGGCAGTGTTCTTCCTTATTCTCTACCCAGAAACAATGAGACAACAGCCCCCAAATAGAACTGAGCAGTGCTCGATGAGGTCTGCTGGAAGTCTGAGGCAACACTCAGCCCGGGGAGGTAGAGCTGTCGATGATCAGGAACTTCTCATTCCAGTTCCATGACTGAGCTCGCTGATTGGGCAACGGCGCGGCTAAATACGCACAAAGCCAGAGTCGATAATCCAGACCATGACGTGTCTTCATGACGTGTCTTCATGTCGTGCGATGTTGTGTCTTCCGTCTCCAGATGTGGACGAGTGCTTGGTGGCTAATGAGTGCCCCGGCCAGCTGTGCGTGAACGTGCCGGGCTCCTTCGTCTGCAGTGACTGCGGCGAGGGACTGCAGCTGTCCCAGGACGGGGTCACCTGCGAGGGTAAGACCACCTGGTGAACTCGTCCTCCTCCTCCACCTTGTGAACTCACCCACCTTGTCTACCATGTCCACCTACTCCCCCACCTCCCCCACCTTGCTCTCCTGCCAGCGTGTCCAAGGAGGGCTGCTCGGGGCAGACGGGTTTGGATTACATTCCAAACACGGATTGTAACGTAGACACGCACAAATCGGAATAAAACCGAGTCCTTCATAACATCGTTCATCGGTCCTGACATGATCTATTAGACGCATGCCGTGAAATGGCTGCTTATGTGAATCCGGGAAGAATGACGAGTGACATGACTTCATGGGAGGAGGACCGAGGGGGGAGAAATGTTTTTAAAGTGTTTAAACATTGAGTCAGTCATGTGCAACATGTTATTGATTGAGAGGGCGGACGTCGCTGTGAGCGAGGAGAGGAGTATCCTGGAAAAAGGTTAAAAATAAAATAACATTTCTTCTAGCCCCCAAAGTAGAAATCCAAGTTGATCCTCTGATAGGATTTTAATGGATGTGTCTGATGCCATGGAAAATATTAAAGGGGACTTCTTTGTAAACGCAGCCAACCACTCCCCTTGCCTTTCACTTAGCAAGCTTGACCTGTTGAACTCATTCAATGAAGCGAAATGCAGATCCGCCATCTCAATCACTTTACAATGGCCACCCCTATTTCTGTAAGAAATACAATCTGTAGGTGGAGGAATTTCCAATGATCACATAACGGTTAGCCCATGACTGTTTGTAGATACAGTAATTGAACGCCACCTGTAATAGCTTGCTGCTTTGGAATGGATGTCCGTCCAACATACTTATCTTTCCACCGTTTTTAATTAACCACTGTCAGTGCAAACTAATAAAGAGGGCTTTTCTTACTGTATGGTGCTTAGTCGCTTTGACTCAACCAATCGCAACTACCAAACATTTTTTTTTTTGTTAAATCCTGCCACTAAGGTTCATGACCTAACCCTTGACCATGACATTTCCCCTCAAGAGGTTGTCCATCTCATCGTCTTTTGTGTTCCCATTTCGTCTTGTTTTTCTTCTCCTTCGGCTTCCACTATATCGTCTTTATCCTAACTGTATTCTTCCTCTGTGGTTTTATCCGACAGACGTGGACGAGTGCCACTCACAGGGGGCGTGTCCCGGAGGGGTGTGCGCCAACACGCACGGCTCCTTCTCCTGCGCGACCTGTGACCCCGGCTTCACACCCAACGGCGGATCCTGCGAAGGTACCGGCACGCACACGCCTAGCATGCGTTTACCACGGCGATGAAATCTAATTACCCATGAGTCATCTGTTGTCACTTTTTTTGTGATGGCAACACGGACCCCTTTTCATACAGCGCTCATGTCATTCCTATGCTCGGACAGAGAGTGAGTCATCGTTCACTGATGCATGACATTTTTGACACGTTCCCCTGTAATCTGTGAGGTCTTTAGACGATAAACTCTGGGCCTATTTGAACTGAGAGCCAAAGACTCACAGCTGGTGTGAATATGTCATTCAATGACGTTTGCGTCTGTGTGTATGTGTTTCTGTTTTCCTTGCAATGTGGCTTTACACTCCGCTCGCCGGTGTGATGTGTATGGTCTCGTATTTCCGCGCACACGTGTGTGACGCGCCACGCGTCTCTGGCATTTAAAGAGACATGCGTAAACATGTGACATGTAGTCAACGTTGGAATTGAAATGCATTGGCGTGCGCGTCATCGCGTGTGTGCGTGTGTCGGTAACAGATGTGAACGAGTGTCTGACCGTCGCTGGGATCTGTGGAGAAGGAGAGTGTCTGAACACGGAGGGATCCTACGTATGCATCTGTTCCGACGGATACACCACTGGCACCGGGGCGACCGGCTGCCAAGGTAAGACCTCACAGCAGAGACACCCAGAGGGGCAATTACCCGCATGACTGTTCACCGTTTACATCTACATCTAGAGCATTTAACAGACGCTTTTATCCAACAGTTCATTCACCTACAGCGGAGGTGGCAGCCCGCTCGTCGGGAGCTGTTAGGGTTAGGTGTCTTGCTCAGGGAAACTTCGACACTCTAGGCTAGGTGGAGCCGGGGATCGAACTAGCAAACTTTTATCAAAAAGATAGTAGTGTCATACACACATGTCATACAGGAGTAGGTAGGGGTCTGTCCTCTTGCTAAAGGGTGCCTGCAGGTAGGTAGGATGTTGACATCATGGATAATACACGGTACCTTTTGGCCACTATAGTGCCCCCTATATTATTCATGTGTTTACATAGATTACATAGCCTGCCTTCAGAGACCTAGCTAGCCCTCTGCTGTCATCTGTTAGTGTACGGGTTGGCAGGCGTCATCGGAAGTATCCCTTCCCCCTGGATCCCCGGCCCTGTGAGAGGGCCTGTCTGGAGCCCGGTACCCTGTGCCATGGGTGCTGAAGCGGCCATTGTGTTAACGAGGCCAGGGCCTGACACCGCTCGCCTTCCTCTCGGACACGGGTTTGATGTTATTCCAACCGCACCCAATGACCCGCTGGTCACTGCGAAGGGAAACAAAACCAGGGCTTATTATTGGCCGGAGCCGAGGAGCCTTTTCCCCCCTTTTCAGAACAGAACAGGCTGAAGCATTTGCTGTCAAAGATGTTTAATTAGATTAAATGGCTTGGGCTGGAATAATTGGAATCAGTGTTGTGACTGGTGTGGTTTCGTGAGGAGAAGAAGGTGGAGGAGGTGGGGGGGGGGAGGTGATCTCAGGAGGCCGGTCCAAAGCAAACTCGCTTTGTCATGATGTACAGCCGTGAGGTGCGGATGGACACTGGGCCTGGCCAAACCATTGCTTGGGGACAATCTGCACAGCATGGTTGCATGCGTGTGCGTGGTTGGGGCTTGTGTGTGTGTGTGTATGCGTGCATGTTTGGCCCCTAAGAAGTCAATGAGAGCTGCTCAACTCGAGTCCTTTCTCAAACCAGTGGTTGTTGCGCAGTCTGGTGCAACAGCGTCTGCAGAGGCAGAGGCCTATAAAGTTTGCACTAACCCCTGGGATCCTGGGTAGACAGCATCATCGTAAAAGCTGAAGGAAAGGCAGACTTTTTGGCCGATGTGGCCCAGCAATACTTTGCTTACCACAGATAAATCTGCAAAGAAAATGTGTAATTGAGTTGAGCCCGATTGACCAAGTTCACGTCAGGATTCCGAAATCACAATCTCTTGTGTCTCTTTTTTCTCAAAATGATCAGGTTACAATTTTTTAAGTCCACATTTTTTCGTGATTACCTTTGGTCTGCAACCTTGTTTTGTTTTGTCTGTCTTTTCGCAAACATGCGTTCATGTCTGCCATTCCGAAATATTTGTCTCATTATCACATGTCGGGAGAGGAGAAGGGGGGGCTATTCCCTTGTGTGGGATTTTTCATACTTTCCCGCTTTACCCCTGCCTATTAGCCTGGGCCCAGATAAGTTTCTCGATATGTTGTCATGCTACAATTATTTACAATTATTCCCCAATCTACAGTTAATCAACCCCATAGCCTCCGTTATTAATTTCCCAAGGCTGAGGGAATGTCTTGAACTTGAAATGCTGAGGTATGTGTCTCCTTTCCCTTTTCTCCCCGTTTCCTGTTTGCCAGTACACCGTTAAGCGCTCCAAATGGGCAATGCATCTTGTGTTCCGACAAGCGCCTGATTACAAATGTGCTCCCATTGCGGAGCTTATGAGGAGGTGTAATATTCCCCTGTGACTCGACCAGGACAAACGAGATCCTCATCATGGAATCAATACGCATTAACCCGCCCTCCCTCTGCCTGTTCCCGTCTCTGACTCATATAAGTATTGTTCTGTGACCTGTAGACGTGGACGAGTGCAGCCCGGAGGTGGACATCTGTGCCAGAGGCCAGTGCATCAACACAGACGGGTCCTACCTCTGCCTCTGTGAGGCCGGCTTCAAGTTCAACCCCGCCATCTCCGACTGCGAGGGTAAGACCGGGTTTTCGGGTTCTTCCACTCGAGAGCTCTACCGTCCGCTTTAATGAGCGACGCAGTGTTTTGCCACGATAGTGTGACCCCTATGAAAAGCTCGTTTGAACTCGGACCAAACAAACAAACTCTGGTCCGCTTGTAAGTGAGTCTGGTTCCGTTTGCTTTTGGTGTGAATTTGGGCCGAACAAATTAAAGGAAGCAAATTAAGAAACGATGCATTGTGCAATAAACAGATTCAGCCAGGGATAGTAAACATTTCCTAAATTAATATTAGTCTGAAGTGGCGTAATCAGCGGATGATGGCACTTGTTGAAACATCGTCCAACGACTATTGTAAAGCAAAGGCTTGTAATTATTCACAACAACATTGACGTTTACAGACCACTCAGTAACAGAATGGAGGAAATAGGGATATGTATATTTGTGGCAACCCAAAAATCCAAACTTATTTTCCGTCCAGTAGCCCAGCGACACACTCGGCCGCGAGGCGTTTCTTTACAATGTCTAGCTCGCCTAACAAAGTCCAGAAAGTGTGATGTTAACCGAACCAGATAAAAATGCAGCAGAGCATCAACCCCACCCCTGAGTCGAGCCCAGTCCTCCGAACTATAGGTGTTGAGGCGCCCGAACTGCACCCTGGAGCCCACTCCCCTGAATTCTTCTTCGTATTTGGCCGAGACTCCGGGCCCTGCTGGCGTGCGCTCGCACGGACAAACCGGAGCAGGCGAACATGTACTCGAGCCGTTTCATCGTCACACTCCATTTGCATGCGAATGTGCCCAGCATAGCATAGCGCCGGACGTGATTGATTACATACAGCGCTGGCAGAGCCCCCCTGGGAACGGTTGGAAGCTGCAGGTTAAGCCTCGCCAAGACGGGCTTCCAGGCTCGGAGTGGCGCTCCTGCTGCTCCTGCTGCTCCTGCTGCTCCTGCTGCTCCTGCTGCTCCTGCTGCTGTCGCCCGGCGCTCCTTCCTCCTGTCCTCGGGGGAGCGTGAGGGAGAGGAGGTGTTTCTCCCTCTGCAACGTCTCCCTTTAGCTCCTTCACCAGTTCTTCAGTTGCTGGGACAATATTGTTGTTGGCCCGGCTTGCTCTCTGCTGAGGACAACTCGGCCGCAGGCCTCCTGGCCGACCCCTTCTCCTCCCCAGCCTCCTTATCCTGACAGCAGAGGAGCAGAGGAGGCTACGCACATGGCCATGTGTGTCTGTGTCTGTGTCTGTGTGTGGGTGTCTATTTGTGTGTGTGTGTGTGTGTGTGTGTGTGCATCTGAATTTGTGTCTGTTAATGTGTCCGGTGTGTGTCTGTGTGTGTCCGTCATGTGTGTGGGGGTATTTGTGTGTGTCTGTGTGTGTGTGTGTGTCTTTTTGTGTGTGTGTGTGTGTGTCTCTTCGTGTGTGTGCAATCCAACCCGGGGCTTTCCTTGTGTTTCACATTGTGTCACGATCCACGTGTTCCCCCCTGTGTCCTCAGACCAGGACGAGTGTGTGGAGTTTGGGAGCTCGGCGTGTGGAGTGTGGCGCTGTGAGAACCTGGTGGGCTCGTACCGCTGCTACATGGGCTGTGAGCCGGGCGTGGACGGGGAGGACTGTGGTGAGTGGGGGTCTTCACACACACGCATTCACATTCACATACATTTACATTTAGGGGCATTTAGCAGACACTTTGACCCAAAGTGACTTACAATGAAGTACATTTGTCAGAAGAAAGAGAAACAACAATTCGCTGTCGGTACAGTGTGGATAGAAACAAGTGCAAAGCACGTAAAATCGCTAGGTTAACCCATTCCCTGTATACAAAGATAGCTCGGATAAGACGCTACACAATGCCAAGTACTATCAGAGTCAATGCAGATGTTGTGAAGAGATGATGATGATGATAATCATAATAATAATCATTACATTATTACGAATTGGACCAATCAGAAAGGGCCAATTAAAAGTGGGATACGATCAGTTGTTATTTCAGCCTTTCAACCAGTCCTGATGTTCTTGTTATCGTCACAGCATACATGAAGTTTGCCTCTTTGTTTTCTGATCAGTGCTAGCCAGCAGATGCTGATATTGTAGAATACCGTCTGTGAGGAGCACCCGTATCACGGATCATATCTACTCTGTACGCACAGTTAAAGAGGCTCACTAAAACAGCCTTCGGGTGCCTTGGGTTTCCCTTGAAGAATGCACGGGAGAACAGCCATTGACATCGGGGAGAGAGGGAGTGTCCCTGGTGCGATACCACCTGATATAACACAGAGAGTGGGCCTCCTCCTACCGACAGTGGAGCTGAAGGTGGATCCATGACAAGGCCAGGGGGCCACTCAAAGACTGGGAGGGGCGGTGGGGAGAGCAGGGGGCTGAATTGAGTCTTCTTCGGTACACCGAAACAAGGCCTGACTCCACCCCTTGCAGGTTCTATTCCCCCCCCTGCCCCCCCGAAAGTTGTGCTCTGACATAGCTAACCCAGCCTGGCCCAGCGTGGGTTTTCCCCCCTTCGCCGGGCTCCTCGCTCGATAGACTTGATCGGATAGGCCGACCTCCGCCAACAACAACAGCCCCGGTTCCAACATCCGCACAATACATGCGGTCGTGTGTGTTTACTGGCATCGCGGAGATACGCAAAAGGCCTGTAATGCATCGCTCTCAATGTGTCACTTTTTCTGTGTGGAGTAAGTTATGTGCATCTCCAGCGGTCGTCTGAGGGCCACAGAACTCCAAGCTGTTGGGAAGCCTGGGTGTAGCATGGTTTCTGGTGGGGGCCGGGGGGGGGGATTAATGTGATGTGTGCGGTTGCGAGGGGATACACCACGTACGCACAGAGGGGGTGGTCGGGCGCTTTCCCGTATCGCCATTATGCCGTGCAGTCTGTGGTAGTTCTGGGGAGGGGAACGTGCGACCGCGGCTGCAGCAGCCTCGCCTCGCCTGCACCTCCTCCGATGCGCGTGGCCGTCTGCCGGCTCCGAGCCGCACGATGAAGGGTGTCTGGCGCCGTCTTAAAGACTTTAAAGGCCCCGCTGTGAGATAGGCCCCAGATTAGAACCAGCTGCCTCACCTCTTCCATCAGAGCGGCTTGGCTGCTCTGCATGCTGGTCCTCTAGTTCTGCGTGAGACATAAATACCCGCCACTGGTAATTGTGTCAGGAGGGGCCAAGAAGCCTTGACCAGCGCTGTTGTGTAACGCACACAAGCACGCACGCATGCACACACGCACACACACACACACACACACACACACACACACACACACACACACACACACACACACACACACACACACACACACACACACACACCTCCACACACACACACACACACATATACACATACATACACATAGATACATGAGCGCACACACACACACACACACACACACACACACACACACACACACACACACACACACATATACACATACATACACACAGATACATGAGCGCACACACACACACACACACATGAACACACACACACAAGCACAAACACACACACAGTTTGTACCGATTATGGATCGTCCTCCCCTAGAGAGGCATTAGGGAGGGCTTGTCTCCTAAAGAGCGATAGAATCAGTTCAGCTCCTCCAGTGGCTGGAGGACAGCCTTGACCTCAGACCCATGACCACTGCCAGCAGGTCCTACCGCTCTGCATGTCTACACGGACGGCAGGCTCCGTCCCAGCCCAGCGCTCTCTCCCCCCCCCCAGCGCCAGCCCACGGCGCACTCCACCGGGCCTCCGATGACGAGCACTTGAACTCACACCACCTCCTTGCTCCCCCCTCCCCAGACACACACACACACACATACACACACACACATTGCAGACGTAACGTACCCTGGGTCCAGGGCGTGGTCTCTCAGCCCCCCCCCCCCCCCCCAACGCAGACAACTGCTACTTGTCCCACCGCATGATGCAACGCTGTGGGAGCCTCTGGCGTCACCCCAGACTCCTGAGGGAGGGAGAGGGCAGAACCCGGCCCTGGGACATATCCGCTGTCTTGTTATGATCACCAAATATTCAGGAGCTGGCCAGACTCTCTGTAATTTGCTGTTGCTGCGAGGGCGTTGTTTTCTGTTTTGGCTCGACGGGCCTGCGAAGGGTACGGCGGTTGTCTTTGGCCCCGCTCACCACACATTAAGATTTACAGTAGCGGTCGTAACATGCAGGCGGGTAAACAGCCCCCCCCCCTCCTGTTTAAGTGTCAGCTGCAATGAGCGCAGCAGTGAGGCAATACAATTGGTTTGGCTGGCAGCACATGTGAGACACACGCGGTGTTTGTGTGTGTGTGTGTGTGTGTGTGTGTGTGTGTGTGTGTGTGTGTGTGTGTGTTGGGGAGGGTGTGTGGAGGAGCGTGTGTGGGTTTGTGTGCGGGTGAGACGGGGGTTTGAGCTCGATGTAGTCTTTTATTTAGGCTGCTGCTTATAATTGCGGCCATAAATTGTGCGCAGCCGTGGGTTGTCTCTTAAAACGGCGTGCCCATGACGGAAGCAAGGCTGCGCTCCAAACCCCCTCGCCAAAACAATCCCGTCCTGGCAGAAAAACACAGAAACACACTGAGGTTTGGAATGTGTGTGATTGTGCTGCTGATGCTTGCCCTGCAATAAGAATGAGGGCAACACAGGTCGGCGATAATAGTTTTGATTAAAACACTGAAACCCCACAGAAATGGTTTCGCTGACGAGGGACAACCCTCTTCTGATCTTCGGCCAATGGGGCCTGCTAATTAACCGCTGCCTGTTGGTCCGATCCTGTGTGGGGCTGCCCAGGGAGCAGGGCAGAGGTGTGTTCCGAGCAGGGTTAGCCAACAGTCAAGCAGCAACGGCTCCGTAGCACCAGGTCCTCCATCGAACCACATGTGGTAAGGGGTAAACATAGCCCACCCCCCCGGTCTGAAACGCCCGGATCACTGCACTCAGGAAGGTAGGTCTTTCTGGGTCAGACTATCAGGAAATGTACCACTGGCTATGCCCCCCCACCCGCCCACCCCACCTACCTCCAGGGAGCTCAGCACCTCCCGTCTAAACGTGAACTCTTCACCCCCCCCCCGCTCCTCCTCTTCCAGAAGGTCTCGGAGCTTGCCCGTGTCGTGACGTAAACCATGGAGAGGAAAAAAAACTACTTAAAAACGTCCTGTCTGTGCTGCCAAAGCCTTAACGCGTAGTGGAACCATCCTACGATGTATTATTCATAGCTGTTCCCAGAAGTGATGAACAACATGGATTAGCATGCCTGTTCTCTGGCTGGACGTGGGGTAATCACACTGTTTATGTTGCCACTCCAGACTGATCTGAAGTCAGGGAAAGACCCTGGAATACCATTAATGTCAGGGCTTTATTTTACCAGATGCTGTGAATCTCTCTTTGAGGGGGGGGGGTTGATTGCATCTGCGTAGAGACAAGCTTCATGCACACATGGTACACAACATCGCCCCGTCCCCGTCCTCTTCCCCTCCCTCCCTCTTTTCATAAAAAAATAAAAATGCGCTGACGCTGATTATTCAGGGGAGTGACATACAGGGAGATTCCACAACGTTCCCTTCAGGACTCCCAGCTGGCTGTCCGCACATCCTCCCTGCGCTCCGGCCTCTACTTCATAGCACGTCTAACATGCACTGAGGGGTCTCCTGCGCTAGATGATATGAACTATTCACATCAACGCGGACTTAATATTCTCCCAAAACGAGCTGCAGGAATGTTTTCCTCCAGGACATTTTTGTGAATTGCACAAGATGAATCACGGATAATGTGTTTAGCGAAACGTCAACACAAAACAGGTCACTGGTACAGCTTCAGCACCAGTGACCCGGGTTCAAGCCCTATTCTTGTGGTTCATCCAGTTTCCAAATGCAGTCCGTTTCGGAAACACATAACGGCACGTAGGTGTGGCTGCCCCAAAGCCCGCCTGAAGAGATAAACAATACCTGATGAACAACCACAGAAAGATTCCCTCTCGGTGACCACCACCTGCCATCGCTCAGATGTCCTCACTATCAGCACAGGCATAGAAACCTACAGGGTTGGAGTTTTACGAGTCCGGTTTTTAAGCAGGACATGTGCTGTTTGTCTTGTATTAACCTGGTGAGGAGTCAAGGTCAGGACAGCGGTCGAGCGCCATTACCGCGCTGCAGTCGTCTGTGCTGGAATGGAAGACAGAGCCGCAGCCAAACTCCCTCTCTCTCTCTCTCTGTTCCGACTGACTGGGCTGTGGTTTCCTGGGGTCTGCCCGGCTCCGGCCTTTAAGAAAACGACAGAAAACATTCACCAGAGCTTAAGGAGCAGGAAATAAGTGCCGCCATGCATTTGGAGAATATGCGAATGTCATTACTTTTATCGACGATTTAATTTTGTTAAAATGTCTGTGGCTCGTAAGAATCCCCTTCGGTTCCTTCTGAATTGTGGGGGATTTTATCCCTCACGTTGCGAGGTCCGGCCTTTGAAAGTTTAAGTTTTGTCATCTTAAAAGTCATCTTAAGGAAATGCATAAGTATTAACATGAATTATCGTGGGATCTGTGGGAAATTTGACTACGTATATATTTTGCGAAGTCTTTTCAAGCCCCTTTTCTGAAAGGAAACAAATGTTTCTCATTAGACACCCACATACGCTACCCACTGCGGAATAACAAATACACCGTGACTTGTCTCTCTGAGCTAAAAAGAGGAGCAGTGACTTACATCCTGAATAGTACTCAGGATATTACTACTACATCCTGTAGTCTCATGCTGACTCAGAGCTTTGCTAGCCGAAAACAAAACACGGTTGCTCACATCAGTTATTGATCAAAATTCCCTCTCCTTTCTCCCTCAGATGTGGTTAGACCACTGGGGTTAAAAATGCCGACCAGGGCATTTAGCATGAACCTTTAGGATGTCAGTCTTCAAGTAAAAAATAAAAGGAGCAAAGGAAAGAAAAATAGCAAATCGAGGCTGGACGATGATGATCTCCTCTGTATCTTGTTACGTTCACAGCAGGTTAACGTTGACCAACGGGCCGTCAGGACTGACAGCAGAACAGATATAGCTGATTCGATTATGATCACAAAGCTCTTGTTTGTTATATAAATAAATATAATCAGACTTTCCTCTACTAAGGTATCTGTCTTTGGCTCCTTGGTCTCTCAGCACAATAGGCCAGGGAATAACGAAATGATGTATGTTAGAAATTGCTAACAAATGTTCTCTTTTAAAAACAGCCACGGTTCCACGCGGCTGTCGAGAACCGGGACGTGCGTCCCTCTCGCTCTGTCTCTGTTTAGTGTCTTGCGGTGGTGATATCTAAGCCTATCAAGGTCTTTTCCGTGTGGCTCTTATTGTATTTTCTTAATGAGCTCGTGCCATGCATGAGAGAAGCCGACGTGTTTTCGCCACATTCTTTTATTAGGCCGTGTGGAACTCACGTCGACTCTTAGCTCAGGTTCTCATTTTCATTCTGAGTCGGTTCCCTCTGGGAAACGCTGCCATGAAACATCAAACACACCAACGGCCTCATACGGATTAATCGATTAGCCTGGGAACACCCCCTCTGCCAGTGACCTGAGGGGGAGCGGACCAAAGCGTTATTTCCCCATGGTTGTGTGTGACTCCAATGTGTGAGAAGAAGCTTGTTTGAATATAAACACCAAACCACCAACACGAACATACTCTCAGTCTTGCGTAACTCCTGTACCAGGTCCAGTAAGGGCTCAGTCACTTCTCAATCACTAGATCTGGGCCCGGGGCGCCTTCCACGGCGGCTTTCCAGCTGTCTGATGCTTTACTCAGATAACTAAGGAAAGGACAGCCTGTGCTTTCATTGGTGGGCATTCATAGCAACTAATATACCAGCCATGTCATTGGTTGTTCTCCATACCAACCAACACATGCTTACATACATATATCACGTAGACCGTCAATAACTTTGAATCATCGAGCAGGTTGGTCTTTCCACGTATTCTTTTTAAGTTGGCACAAACCTTGCAAGTTAATTGGACGGACTGCTAAAGACGTACAGTTCGTCATCCAAAAGACCTCCGTTGGAGGCATCCGTCATGTGTCTGTGTGTCTCCAGTCCGGCTCACCACCGTGAACACCCGGCCCGGTGTTTATTTGAAGTCCTGCGGAGTCATTAGGACACGGCCATTAGCGGTGGAACACGGTAACGTAAGACGCTCACCGCCGCGTCTTCTGATGACTCTGCAGATGCCGACGAATGTGTGAACGAGACCATCTGTGGAAACCACGGCTTCTGTGAGAACACGGACAACTCCTACCTCTGCCAGTGTCACCAGGGCTACACCAACCCCCCCGGGGAGACCACCCGCTGCGTTGGTGGGTACCCCCTTTTACCAGTCGAACTGGGGTGCTATTGGAATGGTGTGTGTCGGTTTCCTTTACACCCGAGCTCGTCTTTGATCACCTATGAGCCAGTGATTGTAGTATGTTTAGCATTTTTTGCAATACAGTAAAAGGGATTTTAAGTACATTGCTATTGCACATTGTTAATGCAGCGTTTAGAATCGGGCAGCGTTCATAATCACACTTTGAAGGGAGGGTAGCCATACAACAGTACTTGGGAGGATGCAAGCCTGCATGAAAGCCAGTTGATCCCAATGACACGCACCTTGTTTCCCGCTTCCTCTGCCCTGGCCCGGTGCTCAGACGTGAACGAGTGCGAGATGAGCATGGCTGTGTGCGGGGAGGCCCTGTGTGAGAACTACGACGGCAGCTTCCTGTGCATCTGCTCCAGCGACAATGAGGAATTTGATCCCGTTACCAGTCAATGCCGAACCACGGGTAACACCGCAGTGACAGACACACGCACACACGCACACACACACACACACACAGTGGCCCGCCGGCTGGCCCAGTCGCATCGCTGGGAGAGCGGGCTTGTCTCTGCCTTAATGAGCCGTCTCTTATTATCTAAACAGTGGCTTGGCGAGGAGGATGCAAGCCACTCTTCCACCGGGGACTGTTATCGTTTGTACTTATACCAGGATCATAGCGGAGTGGGCTCCCTGAGCACCAAATATGCATTAGGACAACACGGGCAAGGTCGTCTGGCCGCCACCAACCCATCTGAAACCCACCCTGTCGTCGTCGTCCCCCGAGCGGATGTCTTCCGGTGTCCCTCCTCCACCTTCCCCACGTCCCCCCACACACAGATCCCCCTGACCCGTGTGGTCTCAGGTGAAGGTGGAGGTGGTTCGGGAGAGGTGGCGCCCCAGACTCCCGCCGCGCGCCGACCTGGCGCCGGCCCGTGTGTACGTGTCCGCGAGACGGGTCCATATTTACACTATTAAGCCGGCGCGCCCTCAGCTAGGGATGTTTTTCCTTCTGCTCCCCCAGCTATGCCTTTGTGTACCTTCTGCGCCGCATTCCGCTGTTTGCTTTCGACGTGCGCTAATCAATCACGAGCGAGTGAATGGTGGCTTGACTCGAGTGCCAGTGTTTCCATTGGGCTAAGCCGGCAGCTTAAGGGTGAATGCCTGAGCCCAGGGCTGTGTTAAATGAGCAGGCTCAGCAGTGGCCGGCGAAGGTATGCGACGCCCGCTGGAGCGCCGAGCGGGGTGGAAGACCGGGCCGGGGGCCAGCAGACGCTGTCGGCATGTCGGGAGTGCGGTGATGATCAACTGGATGATACGGTACCCCGGGGCGCTAGCGCTGCCAACGGCTGTCTTCTGAAGGGCCCTCGAGCAAGGAATTTAAACTCTGTGCCCGTTTGATGGCGGAGACGAATAATCAGCGGTAACGAGTTGTTCCCCTCTATACTTCACAACGCGTTTCTGTGATAATGGGGTCGGGAAGTGAAGAAGCGATATCGCTTCTTCCCAAGCCCAAAGGGTTCCGGGTTCGATGCCCAGTATCCGCAACTTAGCCGCCGTCGTCCCCACACAAGACACCTAAGCTCTCCCCGCTGCTCTCCGTTTTCACTGTGCCATCTGCAACAATAGTTAAGCATTCGTTTGCCTGTTTAGCTATGTATTTATCGACGTGTTCCTCCGTTAATTTACGTGTGTTTCCGCATCCCTCCGCAGCCCACGGTCATCCCCCCGCCCTCACCCCGCTCTCCCCCTTCTCCCCCCTCTCCCCCTCCTCCCCCGCCTCCCCCGCCTCCCCGCCCCGGGCGGAGGAGAGGAAGGAGTGTTACTACGACCTGGACAGCGCCGACATGTGCAACAACGTCCTGTCCCGCAACACCACCAAGCAGGAGTGCTGCTGCACCATCGGAGCCGGCTGGGGCGACAACTGTGAGGTCCACCCGTGCCCCCTTCCTGAGAGAGGTAGGCTCAAGGGTCAAGGGTCAAGGTATCTTTATTATCCCCGAGGGGCAATTTGATCCACAGCCAGCAGTAAAAAGAAACCGCAAACACTTAACGGATAAGACAACAAATAACACAAAACAGATCCCAGTTTCATGTGGTCATTGACCAGACTGATGGCACCAGGCATTAATGGTTTTTTTCAACCGGTACGGCTGCCCCTGGACCAGAGCTTCGCCCCCCCTGGTGCCATGTGTTGGAGCATGGTTTATTGTGCTTATGCACATACACATCTGAGTGTGCGTCGGGCAGGTCTGCCCGGCGTTTATTTATCCGCTAATAAAAAACCTTGTTGCTCCACAGCCGATTTTAACGAGCTGTGCCCGCATGGCATTGGGCTGCTGCCCCGGACTCGGCCCGCGGGCTCGCAGAGCCTGGAGGAACGACATCATTCCAGAGGTATGTCAGCGGGCTGGGGGTCCACTTAGCCTCTCTCTCTCTCTCTCGCTCTCTCTCCTCTCTCTCTCTCTCTCGCTCTCTCTCTCTCTCTCTCTCTCTCTCTCTCTCTCTCTCTCTCTCTCTCTCTCTCTCTCTCTCTCTCTCTCTCTCTCTCTCTCTCTCTCTCTCTCTCTCTCTCTCTCTCGACAGCTTTTACAGTAGTCTCCATTTTCATGTCAAGGTTTACGGTATTCGCCACAATCAGAGGCAAGGGTAACATACACCTGAATGCGGCGGCCAAGGCCATAAATGCATTGCTTTACATTACATAACAATAGCAGAGGACATACTGTACATTGGCTGCCAGGGCAGAAAGCAGCAACAAGATGCCAGATGCTACATGTGTAGTTGTGATGCTAGCGCATAGCTTTCCATTGTGGTGCACCTTAGGAGAATCAGCAGTGTTCACTACCACCAGGTGACTCTTACTGAATTCCAGCATGCGTCGTAGTTGTGGGAACTTCATCATCAAAAGAAGTGTGGTTAATTCATAATAGCTGCTAGGTAGCAGTACAGATGGAGAGCTGCATCTGTAGTTTTTATACATCAAGTTTATTAATTTACTTTTATGTCCGACGGCTGCAACTTTAAAGAACCCCCTTTGCCTTATTTATGAGCGGGCTGCTGCTAGCCCGTCCAGCTTAATGGGAGGCCTGGCCGCCTCCTCCATCGACCGCCCGCCAGCGAGGCTCCCGTTGCGAGAGACCTGTTCAGGATTTCTAACAAGTCGTTAAGGTTCGGGGGGGCTTTTCCACCGACTCAACCTGGCTTAGCTTCCATTGACCCGCGCTTTGACTCAACTCAATGTTCACGCCTCCCTCCCTCCGCCTCCGACCCCCTCCCCCCCCCCCCCCCACGCCCCACGTCACTCCAGACGTGAACGAGTGCGAGATGTTCGGCTCGGAGATCTGCAAGAACGGCCACTGCACCAACGTCTACTCCACCTACACCTGCCTCTGCCGCTCGGGCTTCTACTACAACCACCTCCGCCATGAGTGTGTGGGTGAGGAACCCGGACGCTGTCTGAAGCTGCTTCCATTCATTCTCCTCCGGGCATGCGTTTCTTTGTGCATGTGGTAAGCCCTCCTCTGACCGCGTGTGTGTTTGTGGCTGTCAGATTACGACGAGTGTGAGATGGGGGACACGTGTGTGCACGGCGTGTGCGTGAACACGGCCGGCTCCTTCAACTGCTTCTGCAGCCCCCCACTAGTGCTGGACGGGAGCGGGAGACGCTGCATCGGCCTCAACGCCACTGAAGGTGGGACGCGCACGCACACACACAGACACACACACACACACACACACACACATGCATCCAGACAAACATGGGCACACAAACATGCACACGTAAATACGCATGCACACATATACAAACGAAAAGCATACACACACACACACACACACACACACACACACACACACACACACACATACATATATGTACACACACACACACACACACACACACATATATGTATGCACACACACACATACGACCGCACAAAGGCATAAATTATCACAAGCACGCACACTCACACACACACACACACACCCGAACACAAAAACATACATACGCACACGCAAACGCACACAAACACACACACACACACAAGTACAACATATCCACACTGAAAGGTATGCACAGTGCAAACACATCATCGACCTGTCTGCCGAGGTAATGAATAACACTTACGCTGGCCGGCGTGCTTTAACACGCATGCATGCACCCCACGGCGGCGTGGGGTCACACGAGGCCCTGGCGTGTGCCTTCATGTCGTCCCGTGCTGAACTGGGATCTCCTCCCCCTCCCCCGCCCCAGGGGAGTCCCTGGAGCCCGAGCAGGACGTCCACATGGACATCTGCTGGCAGGTCCTGGTGGAGGACAACATGTGTGCCAACCCCCTGGCCGGCCACCGCACCACCTACACAGAGTGCTGCTGCCTCTACGGCGTGGCCTGGAGCGAGCAGTGTGCCTTCTGCCCGCGCAAGGACTCAGGTAACACAGAAGAGAACGCTTCCTGGGGTTACTTTACTGCTTTGATCCTGATGCCATGGGCTGCAGCCATTGTTGTCCTACTGGGAGATCTTATCTTATCAGGGGTCTGCTTACCTCAGGAGGTAGAGTGGGTTGACATGTGAGTGGGAGGTTGCTAGTTCGATCCCCGACCTCTCCTGGTTGGAGTGCTGAGCAAGACCCCTACGATTCTGTGTAATTTACTTAAGTTAAAAGTGTCAGCTAAATTAAATTTTTTTATCTTACTGCAAAACTACTACTACCGATGTTAACCCTGATTTTAAAGTCCTTTTGCAGACGATTTAACCAACACATGCAGAAGAGTTGTTTTAGGGAACAGTTAGGCTGGCAGGTAGGCTGTGGACACCGGGGATCAGACCATTTGGACTTGGAGGAGACATGCCTTAACTATATCCTGCGTTGGAATGATAACCATGTTGTTATTACAAGGTAGGGAAGGAACCGTCCCCTTTATGGAACTGTGTGTTGTGTGTGTGTGTGTGTGTGTGTGTGTGTGTGTGTGTGTGTGTGTGTGTGTGTGTGTGTGTGTGTGTGTGTGTGTGTGTGTGTGTGTGTGTGTGTGTGTGTGTGTGTGTGTGTGTGTGTGCGCGCGGTGCAGAGGACTACGCGGTGATGTGCAACCTGCGCCGGCCCGGCAGCACCGACAGCCTGAGGGAGCGGCCCCCGGCGCAGTACGAGTACAGCCCGGAGGGCTCCGAGGCCCCCCTGGAGCCCTTCGTGTCCCCCTACTGGGACAACTACGGCGGGGGGCCGCTGCCCGAGGGGACCTACTACAACCCGGGGGTCCCCGAGGGCGTCCCCCTCTTCAACGACTACAGCCCCCGGGAGCCCCCCGCGCGGGTCCCGGTCCTGCGGCCTCGGGAGTTCCAGCCCCGCCCGCTGAGACCCCACACCAGTAGGTGGCGCCCGCCTGGCTCATGGGTTGATGGGTTCAGGGCAGAGACCCAGAGGACGACGCGTCCAAGCATGTGCACTTGTTACCAACGTCGTCCTTAATTATGAAATATATAAATGTATCCATATCTGGTCGACAGATCGATACACATATCTGTCTCCTGCATGTGCAGCGGCAGAGTAACCCTGGCGTTCAAACTGCCTTTCAATCGTTACCCACGTACGTCCGCACGACCCCAGGATCAACGATGTGTTTGTTCAGGGCCCTACGGCGGGTTCGAGGGCCTCCGGGCCGAGGAGTGCGGCATCCTGAACGGCTGTGAGAACGGCCGCTGCGTGAGGGTCCGCGAGGGCTACACCTGCGACTGCTTCGACGGCTACGAGCTGGACCTCAACAAGATGGCCTGCATCGGTAGGTTCTCGTCCAACACCGGATCCCTTCCAACTAACAGGCCGACCCCTCGGCCCCCTCTCTGTGCTCTAGACCCTCCGCCGCGCACGCGTGTGTGTGTGTGTGTGTGTGTGTGTGTGTGTGTGTGTGTGTGCAAGTGTGTGTCTGTGTGCTCGCGCGGTGCGTGTTCCAGGTCTAGATAACGACGCTCAGGGACTTCCTGAGAACACAGCGGAAAAGCGCAGGGATTCATTTCATCTTGATCCCAGACCAGGCGTTCTGTGGAGTCTGGAGATCAGCGCACGGAGAGGAATCCGTCCCTCAAGGAGTAGCGCCGGGTGTTTCTTTGTAGCGAACTGATTTCGTGGGGAGCAAATTCATTGTGGCGTACATCACCTCGCCTCACACTGCATTGGTTAAAGTTCCCCCTCCTGCTCTCGGTGCAGAGTTTTATGAGAAACCGATGAAAGCCGTTTTTCGCCGCATTCCCCCGTCGCTCAGGGCCAGCGTGGCGCGCCAGAGCGGCCAGGCGGGGGGGGTGGGCCTTGGTCCGGGCCCGTGCCGAGTCACACACGGGACGGTGCACACGCTCTAAGTGGGCCCTGTTTGTTTGCTTTGAAAGAGAGACCTCCCTGTCATAACGGCGCGCTATGATTATTACGGCATGAGTCGGGAATCCGTCTGCGAGGGTCGCTTATCAGCTCCAAGGACGGAGTGCTTTTTTTCCTTTTTCTACCTCTCATTCCTCTTCTCTGCAACGCGAGGAAATGTAGCGAAACAGATCTCCCCGCCTGCATGGAAAGACTTAAGGGAGGCCTGCGTCTCGTGCCTTCCATTTGCGCGAAACGCCGAAAGCATGTCCCTCCCTTCCCCCCCCCCCCGCTCCCCCGAGCAGGACATGACATAAACAGATACGGGGTCGCTTTGGCGTGAACTGCTCAGGAATGACGGACCGGACCTCCCATGTCGAGAGGGGGGAAGAAGAAAGAGGGGGTAGAGGTTTGCTCCCGAAGGCCAAGGGGAAATCGTATACAAAGCGTTGTTCTCTTAAGTAACAACATATGAGTGGGCTCTTAATGTCGAGGATTACCGAGTGCTGCCGGAGCTCTGGTGCATTTAACCACACGCAACATGACTGCATCCCTCCAGGACCCGTATCTGCACGCTCCCAACGCGCTGTTATGTCACCGTGGAACCCGAGGGATGGAGATAGAGAAGGAACTAAAGACAGGGGAACAGTATAAAGGCATAGGGGCGGCGTGGGGCTCAGGAGGTACAGCGGGTTGGCTGGTAACCGGAGGGTTTGATCCACGGCTCCTTCTAGCTGAGCGTCCCTGAGCAAGACACCTCACCCCGACGACTCCTGACGAGCGGCCTGTCGTCTTGCAGGGTGGACATCGGCGTCGGTGTGAATGTGCGAATGAATGGGTGAATGATAACATTGCAAAGCGCTTTGAGTGGCCACTTAGAGAGGAAAAACGCTCGATATATGAAGTCCACTACCATTTAAAGTCCATAGAAAACGATGGTAATATCCTGTATGTAAACATGTGTACTAGGCCTGGCAGCTGTTCCAGCTGTGAGCACTAACGCCGTCCCTCTCCCGCTCTCCGCAGACATCAACGAGTGCGAGGACATCAGCGACAGCGTGGCCTTGTGTCAGAACGCCCGCTGCTCCAACACGGAGGGCTCCTACAAGTGCAGCTGTCTAGCCGGCTTCGTGGCCTCCGCCAAGCCCCACGAGTGCATCCCCGAGATCCCCCAGGAGGTGGCCAGCGAGGCCGGGTAGTGGGGCGGGAGGCTGGGGGGAGCTGGGCCGGGGTCGCTGGCTCCTCCACGCACCCTCTGGAGACGGCCCTTCCTTCTGCTCCCCAGAGGGCT
Organism: Gadus macrocephalus; assembly: GCF_031168955.1. Taxonomy (NCBI): domain Eukaryota; kingdom Metazoa; phylum Chordata; class Actinopteri; order Gadiformes; family Gadidae; genus Gadus; species Gadus macrocephalus. Next base: position 10,942,332 of record NC_082386.1, read on the forward strand.
GCGGAGACGCCCATGCTTCTGACCCCTTGATAGCACGCACACACACACAGATGCTCATACACATACACACACACGGACACACCCCCACACACACACACACACACACACACACAAACACACACATGCGGGCACACACGCACACATACAGCAAAGACACACACACACACGCAAACGCACATATGCGCACACACACATACACACACACATGCACATACAGAACAGACACACACAAACACTTACACATGCACGCAAATATGCGCGCAAACATACATACACACACACACATGTATGTGACTAATGCATACGAAACATATACATGAATAAAGCCCAAACACGCAAACACAGAGAAAAACAGCGCACATGTACCTATGCATACAAAACGCATCATATCCACGCTCCCTACATACACGCAAGAGCACCGGGAACTGTTCAGTGAATGTATCACACGGGATTCAACACTTTCCAGATTTGCATTTGCCTAAAGGGAATTTGTAGACTGTTCTTTCCTCTTATTTTTTCTCGTTTGTTTAGTGACCCCAGTCAGTGCAAATTCATTTTCTTTCTGCATTACTTTCTCACATTCTTTTTGATACATTATTTATTTCTCATAACTAGATGACGGGCCGCTGTGAGCCGGAAGCGCAGACCTTCTCAGAGGCCATACTTAAATGCCCTTGTTGTTTCTGTGTGGCCATTTGACTTTGGGAGGTTGTTTGAATGTCTTTCGTTAAAAAAGCAACAACTTTAAATATGAGTAAAACCATTGTTATATCAACACATAGGCAATACGAACATTGAAAGTCTTACCGTTAACATAATTTTTTTAACCAATAGTTTCTTAATGTACATTCACATCAAATATTTTGTATTGCAATCGCTAAGCTACTTGTGGACCTAAAAAGGCTGTGGATGTATATGATGATCAATGTAAACTTAAGTGAAGGATGTGATTCACACGCTCTGAAACACCATATTTTAGTAACTGACTTAACATTCTTCCAATATTTTAGTGCACTGGTAGAGTTTTGACTCCAATTTTCTTATCAAAGTAACCGATTTTTACAGAACCAATATACAGTATATCTTAATTTGATGTTACTTAACTTATTATTTGAGATCTGGGCTACCTTTGTCATTGTAAATGGTTAATTAACGACAGCTTTTTAAATAAAAGTATAGGTCAAACAAGATCTGGCGTTGAATGCAAAAACCTTTCTTACAAACCAGGCGTGTGAACGCAAGCTTAAACAAGAACAACGCCACTCTGCATTCATTCAACATTGAATGAATCTCAAGTTTCAAAATGGAGACCATTCCCATCTCTGAGTGAGTCTAGAGGCCAGGTTCTGATTATGGGGAGGTTATGGATATATTGTACAGATCTAGTACTATGTATTATTTGTGTTATATATTCCACTAGGTATTTAGTACAAGCAATATTTTTTGTTTGACATAAAAGAAGAAAATGAAAAAAAAAAAAGACATTTATAGCTATGTAGATTTATATATTTCTGTACAAATGTTTTTTAAACATGTTTTTATGCGTGAGGAAAGTGGTTGACACTGTACCAGAGGAGGTGTGTGTATCCTGCCCTGTGGAGCAGACATTGAAATGTAATTTTTACAAAGTGCCAGCCTTAGTTCCTGATCACCGACTGCCTGCATTCAATGCATTGAGTTGTTTTGGCCAAACGCAAGCCTTTTCTCTGCAGGGACGACTATGTCCAAATCATTTCCCCAGAAGGTTCCTATGCCATGAATGTATCACCATGCCAATATACGCATTCATTTGATTTTTTTGGTATCTTACAATAGTTATTAGTTTCAGCTTGCGGTTAATGGCCTTATCCTTTTAGAGGACAGAACTTCTTGTACTCGTGCATAAAACCCTCATGTTCACATACAAGCACACATGTACGCCTTTAACCTGCATTGAAGAAAAAAGACTACAGTGGTGCAGATGTTTTCACTGTGTGTGAACTCTTTGTGCTGTCCAATGCATCATTCCACATACCAAATGTCTTCAATAAATTAGAAACACAATGTTTTGGGCTTTGAGTATTTAAAGCCTTATAAACCGCAAATAAGTTGAGATCACGGTTGTGCTGTTGTACCACTTGACTGTAATCACTACCAGTCATCAAATTATTAAAATATGATCAAATCGGTGTTTATTTTTTATGTCTTGAATATTAACACGCACGCATACACGACACACATGATACACATGTACTGCATTAAGTGTTGTATATGTAAACAGTTTATCAAACTGGAGTGTTTAATGTGATTTCATTAAATTTGACAAAGATAACGTTGATAAAATCAAAAACTCAGGAAATATTTTTATTATTATATTATATTTGTAGTACTCTACCGCACTCTAGTGGCGACTTTTAAAAGCACTCTTAAAAGTAGGCATTTGTAGGGACTTGGGAAATGAAGTTCACGCTCCATACTGCTGAACGAAGCATGTGGTTGTCGCAAACCAATAGCCTTCACTTCCCAGAGACCACTGCGCTTTAATGACGCGAGGTCACGCGTCGCCGGCTGTTGCTGACAGTAATGTTTATCTTTCTGAACCATCCTAGACATTTGCAGAGGACCTGCAGGTTTTTTTCCAATTCTGTTTCTATGCATGCATGTATTGAATAGTCGGTGTGTTTATGGGAACGTCCTATGTGAAAAACCGAGCATGAATACTTTTAAACTATGTGTTAGCTTTATAGAAAGGTAGCATCACACTCATCCCTAACCTCTTGTTGAATATGAACGACAGTGGTAGACCTTACTGTAATTTGTTGAAGGGTATCCCTCTCACTGACAAATGCAGAAATAAAGTAAATCAATGAAGATTGAGTATTTACTTAGATCTTGCTGCAGACATTCATTGCTCGTTGTAGCTGCTGTTCAAACTTCCTGATGGCAAAGGATGAAGAAGACCTGACGGCTCTGCGACAAAGAAAGACTTGTCTTATATCCGAAAATAAACAGACCTTACACACGCCCTTACCTGAGGCTCAATCTAATAGACTTGAAAACGAGGATGACAAACAGGCCTCGAATGGGACATCATGTTGGACAGAAAGGAGCATCACCCCTCCAGGTGCCCAGCCCCCAAACACAATCCTGGTTCTGTTGGTTCTGGGCCTTTCTTTTGCTACTCGCTTCTACAAACTAGCAGAACCTCCTCATATATGGTGAGTACCAGGTACACCGGAGTACCAGAGTACTCCAGGTGTGTGTGTGTGTGTGTGTGTGTGTGTGTGTGTGTGTGTGTGTTCCCTCCAGTGTCCATTTACCCACACTGTTTGCTGACTCTTTCAGTTGGGATGAAACGCACTTTGGGAAGATGGGAAGCTACTACATAAACAGAACTTTCTTTTTTGATGTCCACCCACCCCTTGGAAAAGTAAAGTAGTACTTCATCCGATTGTCAGAAGCTGTTTTTGTGAACTATTCAATACACAAATACAATGTTAAACCCAGCTTGACAGGTGATGCTCTCCCCTCTGTGTCAGATCCTCATAGGTCTCGCTGGTTACATGACCGGCTACGACGGGACATTTCCATTTGTCAAACCAGGCGATAAATACGGACATCACAACTACTGGGGTATGAGAGGGGTGAGTTTAATTTCCACTGTAAGTAATCAGTGAACGCTAGTCTACAGGTTGTGGTGATTATAAAACGACGTCATTGGACCCAGACGCTGATTGGATGGCGGTTTCTGTGTTAGTTCTGCGCAGCCTTAGGCTCCTCTCTCCCGGTGTTCGCCTACTTCATCGTGCTGGAGCTGTCTCACTCCAACTCAGCAGCTCTGATCGCCGCCGCTCTGCTTATATTTGGTGAGTATTTGCCTCAACCCAGAGGAAGGAATAACTAATGAGGTCCCAAGAGGCTGAGTTTTTGACCTTAAATTGTACCTGATGTCATACAGTATTAAGAGCATCCTGATTTAAACAAAAAATAAACAACTTAGTTGGAGGTAAATTACAGAGGACGGGAACTGTCCTCTGAATTAGCAATTTTATTAAAGAGACCATAAATGTATTTATCACTCGCATTACTTCTTCAAACAAACCAATTCTGTACAATCTGTTTCAAACCCTGGACAGACACTGGCTCCATCACTATTTCCCAGTACATCCTTTTGGATCCAATTCTGATGTTCTTCATCATGGGAGCAGTGCTGAGCATGGTCAAGTTCAACCAGCAGAAGTCAAGGTAGCACGCCTTCTCCATAATAACTCTGTATTCCACTGTTATGGACTAAAGTCATCACTAGTGGTCCATGTTCCAGAGTCAGATGATGCACAGGCATGCTGTTAAAGGGGTGATATCTTGTTCTTTCAACTTTTCCATTTGCTTTAGACTGTTATATGACGTATGTATACATGTTTTATATCTGCTAAGCTAGAAAATTCTAAGTCTGAGCGAGAGTATTCGCCCCCACCGAGAACTCCGGTGGGGTGGTTCAAAAAGTGTGAAACAGCATGTTTGCGCTCACACTGTTACTTCCGTAATAGTGTGACGTCAGACTGCAGTTGGCGGTGCTGAAGTTCAGAAGTCGCGCCTCCCGGCTACCCTCAACACTTCACAGGGTGTAAATTAGCAGACAAACGTGCAAAAAGTTCGGCCAATCAAAGCAGAGTGGGCATGCTGAGTGCTGAAAAATCACAGCAGAGCGGGCTTCTCGGGAGGGGGGCCTGAAGTTGCTGAAATTGGTTTTACAGAAATTAACAGTGTGAGAATAATAAGGGGTATTGTTAACATTCAGGCATGTACCCCCAAATGCAATTATAAACCCTAAAGAAGCATGATGTGGGTTCTTTAAGACGGAAATTACGTTGTTTTTCCCCTCAGACCCTTCTGTGCGTCCTGGTGGCTGTGGTTGCTGCTGACGGGGGTGAACCTCTCCGGGGCCATCGGGGTGAAGTTTGTGGGGCTGTTTGTCATCCTGCTGGTGGGCCTCAACACAGCAGGGGACCTCTGGGCCCTGCTGGGAGACCTGCAGCTCACGCTGGTATAAAAGGGACAAAGGGTCCACCTCTACCGCAGTGGGAATACGTTCTGAATGCATAATAGTGGATGACACCAGATGCTCAACCAATAGGCTGTCTCTCTCTTATCTTCCCTCGGGTCAGGTGGATGTCGCAAAGCACCTCCTGGCCCGAGTCACAGGACTCATCCTGCTGCCCCTGTTTCTCTATGTCACAGTATTCGCAGTTCATTTTGCCGTGTTGAACAAAAGGTGAGTTTGTATTGCACGGTCCTTACTTTGGGACAAGTAGCATTTGCGTGATGTTCAAATGTTCCACTTTGTCGGAGTTGCCATGATGATTGTTATTTTGTCGGTCAAACCAGTGGTCCAGGAGATGGCTTCTTCAGTTCTGCTTTTCAGTCCCGTCTGATAGGAAACAACCTGCACAATGCGTCCATGCCCAAGTGTGAGCTCCTTGCACTCTATCCACTCTCTCCATCTGTTGGATTCTATCGCCGATACTCCTAGTGGTTAATTCTGCTGTATCTGCTCAGACTTGGCGTACGGATCCACCATCACAGTGAAGAATCTACGTATTGCCGGTGGTTATCTGCACTCCCACTGGCACCTGTACCCAGAAGGAGTTGGAGCCAAGCAGCAGCAGGTCCGACAGACCCGCTTTGTACAATCATTGATATTGATTAATCATTCAGACTTTTAGGCTTTGATCCAAAATGTGACATCCAAGTTTGGTCGGGAGCTATGACCGTATTCACGAACACAAACGACGTGTGATGCATGGATATCAGCGTCCTCCAGATGGCCATCATGTCGTCTGTATGTGTTCTGTCCCTGCAGGTGACTGCGTACCTCCACAAAGACTACAACAACCTGTGGCTGGTCCACAAACCAGACGACGGCCTGGGTGAGACCAAGGGCTTCCTGGACGTCTGGACTCTCTCTACATTTTCATTTACATTTAGGGCATTTAGAAGAAGCTTTTATCCAAAGCAACTTACAAAAAGTACTTCTTTAAGAAGAAAGAGAAACAACAATATACCTATGTCAGTACAGTAAGGATGTTCATTCATCCAATTGCCAAGCACTAGGTCGCTAGGTTAGCCCATTCCCTGTATTCAACAAAGATGGCTTGGGTATGATGCTACACAATGTTAAGCACTACTTATAACGTTAGGTGTTGACATTGTTTATGGCTGTCTTTATTAACACTTAGACCACCCTAAGACCCCTGAGCTGGTCCGCCACGGGGACATCGTCCGACTTGAGCACAAAGAGTAAGAACCAACACTAGCCAACAAAACCAACAATAAAACTACAGCGTAACCACTGATGGTTGATGAATGTTTTGTGAGTAACATTGCATATTATTGTATCTGTTTAATATGACGCATCTCCTCTCCACGCCAGAACCACCAGGAACCTCCACAGCCACCTCCAGGAAGCGCCCATGACCAGGAAACACTTCCAGGTCACAGGTTATGGCATCGTGAGTGGACCCCCTTACTCAATCTAATCGTTTGACCATTGGTCGTTCACTTTTGGGTTCGTTTACCTCGGTTAGCTAAGAAACTCAATCGGATTTCACAAACACATCTGTGGGAGTGTGTGTCGATGAGGGCTGGTTCATGCAGCCTCGCCTGGCTGAGTCTGACTGGGTGAGGTTTCGCAGCCGTTGTGTAATCAGTGTGCACAGGTTAAACCGGCCGTCTCCACACGCACTCGGGAGATCTCCTGGAAGGCAGCGGAGCCCCCTTGCCTTGTTCAGCATCAAACCTGTGCAATACACCGGGTGTTTGACCCCTCCACCCTGTGTCCTAGTCACCTGGGTGGAGTGTGGCATAGACATGTGCTACAATAACCTTTACACTAGTACCTCTTTAAGCGGTTATTATGAATGAATCAAAACGATGAACAGACTTTTTGAAAGAACACAGGATCACATGACTTCCTGCCTGCCTCCCTCTGTTCTCGTTCAGAACGGCAGCGGTGATTCCAACGACCTGTGGCGGTTAGAGGTCTGTGGGGGGAGGAGGGGAGACCCCGTGAAGGTTCTCCGCAGCAAGGTGCGCTTCCTGCATGTGGCCACCGGCTGTGTGCTCTACTCCTCAGGAAAGACCCTTCCCAAGTGGTACCCAACGCCTCTCTTTGTTTGCTTGATCCATTTCATCGATCGCCCTCGCGTGATTACATCAACCATCCATACATCGTACAGGTTCACTCACACAAGATGACCCTGTGTTCTCGTGTACTGTCCAGGGGCTGGGAGCAGGTGGAGGTGACCTGTAGCCCCTACCTCAAGGAGACGCCTAACTCGCAGTGGAACATTGAGGACCACATCAATCCCAAACGTAAGCAAATGGGTCGATATACAGTGTGGCTCTCTTTGCTTTAACCATGTCTTTATTGTCCTTCACGGGGCTGACCGTGTGTGTGTGTGTGTGTGTGTGTGTGTGTGTGTGTGTGTGTGTGTGTGTGTGTGTGTGTGTGTGTGTGTGTGTGTGTGTGTGTGTGTGTGTGTGTGTGTGTGTGTGTGTGTGTGTGTGTGTGTGTGTGTGTGTGTGTGTGTCTGTGTCTGTGTGTGTCCCCAGTGCCCAACATCAGCCTGTCAGTGCTGAAGCCCCATTTCCTGGAGATCTTGCTGGAGTCCCATATCGTTATGATCAGGGTACGAGCGGATCAAAGATCAAGGATCATCATTATCATTATCAGCCAATTGAAAGATACCATTGGTTTTTATGTCATCTAATATGTTTGTTTTTAGGGCAACAGCGGACTGAAGCCCAAAGATAGCGAGATTAACTCCAGACCGTGGCACTGGCCCATCAACTACCAGGTGAGCTCTGCGTTCCACAAACTTGACTCAATGTTGTCATGAATAGCACCAGGGTAACTGATTGCTATGTTTTCTTCTTTTTGTGTGTTGCTTTTAAGGGCTTGAGGTTTTCTGGTGTCAATGAGACGGAGTATCGCGTGTACTTGCTCGGGAACCCAGTGAGTGACTAACTATCTTGTCCTTCCGTGATACGCCTGAAGTTTGTGACGGGCATTTAGGTTGGGTTTGCCATATTGCATATTAACAGTAGTGCGGCCTCCTCCTTAGGTCACCTGGTGGCTCAATTTAGCATGCCTGGGCCTGTATGCAGTCATGGTGGCGGTGGCCTCTATATCTCTCCAAAGAGACGTGCATCTGAGCCAAAAGAGACGAGGTACACATAATAAAAACGTCCAAATGCATCTTCGATACTTTAAGGGTATATGCGTTTATCAATTCCAACTTGCCGCTGAATGTGCCCCCCTGGGTTTGCCCCAGAGCACTGCTGGGTGCTGATGCGGGGCGGGGGGCAGCTGGTGCTGGGCTGGCTGCTCCACTACGCTCCCTTCTACACCATGGGCCGCATCCTCTACTACCACCACTACTTCCCTGCCATGCTGTTCAGCAGCATGCTCACGGGTAGGTCAGACCTGTGCGTGCTTCCCTCTTTATGAGGCTCCAGTGGGATGTTTTTGTTTGTTTATTTGGGGGGAGTTTTTGTGTGTGTTTTTTGTTATTAAGAAATATGTTCGTTCGTTATTAGGGGTCCAAGCCAACAGGTTGGATCCCTATTGTTTTTGTAGCGATTTTTCTTATTTTTCTTATTATTCTTACCTCCCTAAAACTGGGACCACAGCCCAAACCGTAAATGGTGCAGACACGCCAATTGCATGACTAGATCCAGGTCTCTTCGGACTACGACAAAATCCAGACATGCCGGTCACTAGGTGGCGCTATACCAAGGAAAAACGCGTTTGGGGCTATAACTCCCACACCGAACCTCTCACAGTCAAAACCTTTATATCCACGTTGGGGGGGGTCCAAGCACGTTGCTTGGACCCCTGGATAACTGCTTGAAGTTCTAGTTTTACTTTATGTTGTTAAGAACCCCCTTGAAAACAAGATGAGTTCATCTTAAGGGGTTAATCCTGATGAAAATAATTGAAGAAATTTAAACATGATGCTATATCAGCACGGCACATTTATTGCTTCATCGTTGGGTTTGAATTGTTTTTCAATGCTTTTCTATTCTAAACACATTGAGTGTTCACACATAGCTCCACCCCACTGTGTGTGCACCTACGGCCCGGTGGTAGTGCTCTGCAGTGTCTGACGTGGTTGTGTTCCCCCCGGCCCGGTGGTAGTGCTCTGCAGTGTCTGACGTGGTTGTGTTCCCCCCGGCCCGGTGGTAGTGCTCTGCAGTGTCTGACGTGGTTGTGTTCCCCCCGGCCCGGTGGTAGTGCTCTGCAGTGTCTGACGTGGTTGTGTTCCCCCCGGCCCGGTGGTAGTGCTCTGCAGTGTCTGACGTGGTTGTGTTCCCCCCGGCCCAGGTCTCACTCTGGACACCCTGCTGCACAGCGCCGACCTCTTCCTCTCCCCGCCGCGTGCTGATTGGCTGCTCAGACTGGGACAGGTGGCGCTGCTTTTCAGCGTCCTTTACAGGTGAGAGGTCCGGCTGCAGTGTTGGTTTGTCGTTGCCAGAGGGTCACTTCGTGGGGCATCTGCTCTTACTTGTCAGCATTTCTACCAGTAAGATATTTAATGCTATTAAGATAACAATGTGTAAATCAATGTTGGTATCTTATTATCCTTTTCGAAAGGGGTGATATCATTCTTTTTCGGCTTTTCCTTTTGCTTCAGACTGTAATATGACGTATGTTTATATTTTGTATGTCTGCTAAGATAGAAAAATCGAAGTCCGAGCCAGGGCAGTGCTAAAAAAGTTAAAAAGCATGATACAGGCTCTTTAAATGCTCACTTTAATACCATACTTTCTGTCTGTCTGTCTGTCTGTCTGTCTGTCTGTCTGTCTGTCTGTCTGTCTGTCTGTCTGTCTGTCTGTCTGTCTGTCTGTCTGTCTGTCTGTCTGTCTGTCTGTCTGTCTGTCTGTCTGTCTGTCTGTCTGTCTGTCTGTCTGTCTGTCTGTCTGTCTGCTCAACACTGTATGTGCCTTTATTTCTTTGTTATCTCTGATATTCTTGTTTGTTTCTCCCCCCCCCCCCCCCCCCCCCAATAAAAAACTCATCAGTTTTTACATATTCCACCCGCTGTCTTACGGCATGAGAGGACCTCTGGCCCACGAACCAGGGAGTGCAATGGCCGGCCTCAAGTGGATGGATTCATGGGAGTTCTAGGCGTCTCCATGGAAACAGAACACTAATATCACTCATGTCTGTCGGTACAGAAGTATTGTTACACTACTTAGACTAATATAGTACTAATGTGCACGTTGAGCATTTTTGGAAAGTATTTTAGCTTGTCATATGTAGAGACTACCTGACCAAACAAGTTGAACACACCAAGGTTACAGTATTTGAGGAGTTTGCATTTAGATATCCGGGACACATCATCTTTTCACCTAACTGCCTTAACATGTATTATCATAAGGTTGCAATAATGAACTAAGTGCCTTAATCAACAATCCCTCAATGAATAGGTTTCCAAATTATTTAAATAATTCCTCTTTGTTTTAAAGACTCTTGAAGTAACTTTTTTATTCAGGATCAAGGTACTATTTTTTTTACTATATTCAGTCATTACTACTGTTTGTGTCCTGTAATTTGATACCACACGACTGGAAATGGATTGTACTGTAATGTGAATATTTAGTTTTAAATAATAAAGAAATTGTGACTCTTTCTTTTATGTGTTTTTGTAGGTAATACATTTTGATATATCAGTAGTGCCCAGTGCCCACTTCCTTTGATAAAGAGGGGACATAGGACATTTGCTACTCACAATTCATTTCATACATGTTTTACTGTTCGCTACAGGACATTCTCTGATTCTTATTAAACTACCAGGATTATGATAAATTACAAATATTAATCGTTATTGGTGGTGAAGGGATTCTTGTTTTGTTCCACAGAGACACATGTCTGCCATCTAGCGCCAACTATTCAAATGACTACGCTACACGTGAATGACCGGGAAGGCTGCTGCTATTGGTTGGAATATGTCACATGTTAGTAGTGAAGATGGCGTCGCCAAATGGAGGTAAATTCTAATTCCTTACCCTGCGATGTTGTGTATAAATTTACATTTTGACCCTTTTGTGGTGACAATATGTTGACGAATTTCACAACTGCTTAACTACTCAGTGTGGGGTGATAAACGAGGGAGGTTACTGGAATAATTTAGCACCGTAGGGTTGTTTTTTACGTTGGCTAAAGCCTACACCAGCCAGTGTTTTTGTGTAACGTTGACGTTTCCCAGTTTATGGAGACGAGACAGAGGTCCTCTGTGTCGTATGCATACGCTGCTAACGTTCACGTCTCATCATTTCAGTTATGGCCAGCTCCTTCGACCTAAGAAGGTTCACTCTAAGTGAAGCTTGTCTGTTTTGTTCCTCTAAGGAAGAAAACATTGAACACAGCTTGTCTTTTATGTTCCTCTGTTCCTCTCTTAAAGAGGACCTCCTTATGTCGAGGGAGCTGGCCTTACCTTAAATGATGTGCTCCACACACTAAATCACCGTGTTGTGTCGAGCAGGCTCATTTCAGTGGAGGCAGTACACACTTTGGTGTCTGGAATGTTAATGAAATGTGATATATTATGGTGTGGTGTCAGGATGTTTTTGCCAACACGAAGCCTTATGTTGTTAGGTTGAGGTGGAGCCAAAGATTCTATGTCAAAGCTAAACAGGAAGGATATAAGCATGATGTGATCCATTGTAAGAGAGACACACAGTTACTTATCTATGTATAACATAAATCTATGTCACTTTTAGGTCGGAGCATTTCAGCTGTTTTCTTTCTTCTCATTTCTTAATGAAATGTGGTTGAGAAACAAAACTCATTTAATTCAGTTGTTTTGCATAGAAGTCTGCAAATCATACATTATCTGCTACTTGAGAGCATCTGTAGAAATGATGTTGATGAAATTTCCCCCATCAGGTGATGACTTTGAGTCGTCTCTGCTGAGCTTTGAGAAGCTGGACCGAGCCTCACCAGACCTCTGGCCAGAGCAGTGTGAGTTGAACCCGCTGTGCTGCTTTTTAAACCACTTATTTTGTCCGGAGCTCTGCTGAAGACTGACTCTATGCTTCATTTTGCAGTGCCCGGAGTTGCAGAATTCGCCGCATCTTGTAAAAATGTACGTTTACTAGCTTGGTACCTACTTAATTTTTACCTGATTGAGATTGCCAAGGAATGTTAGCATATGTTGTGTCATATGTTCAGAGGATGCGTCGGCACGTGTACTGAGGCTCTTCTCTCCCTCTGCAGCCCATCACTGACTCTCCCCCTAAGTGGATGGCGGAGCTGGAGAATGACGACATTGACATGTTAAAAGGTACGCGCATGTATGCATTAAAAACAGCAAATAGCCATTGAAAAACGGTTTAAAAAAGGAAAATCTAGTCGGTTAACCTACTTTTAGTTGACTGTTTTCTGTGGTTTATTTTGGCAAAACTTTTGTCCTGTCTGGTTATTTACTTGTAGAGCTGGGTAGTCTCACCACCGCAAACCTCATGGAAAAAGTGAAAGGGCTACAGAACCTCGCCTATCAGCTGGGCCTAGAGGAGTGTAAGTAAACACCAAAACATAACACACCAGGACTGTATTGTAATGGACCAATAGACAGTGCTTCAATTGAACACTAGGTGGTGCCACTTGCACAATATGCACCATCACAACGTTATTTAACTGCAAACTCTCATGTTTGAATAACATCTCCACACCTCTGACAAGGTGACTTACATATGTTCACCTGAAAACTACCTGTGAAATAGTATGATTTTGCGTTGTGCCATAACGAAAGGATTGCTTGGTATTTGCTCAAAACACAGTCCAAGAATAGACTTCCACTCAGCATGTTGTGATGACATGTATCTAGGGCAGTCTTTTCAAAGTAGTGACGGGAGCATGGCAGCAAGGGGCCAAACGCAAAATCTCACATTTAATCCACTGCCTGGTGCCTCCATTGTCCTAATCCATGCGGAGAGTGTGGATTAGAGAGATGAAGCTAAGTGCTCTTAAAAGAGAAAATGTGTGCCTACTAGTTCAGCAATGAAATACACATATAAAAAAGGAAAACTCTGGAGATCTTACTGTTTATCTTTGACGTTCTCTAGAATAAACACAACATTTACAGTTAAAAGTTTGTAGAAGTAACAAGAAGGTCTTAACATGACATGTCCTAGCATGTATCTTCCGCAATACACTCTTCTTGTGTACTTCAATGCGTGTTCATCTTGATCTGGTTAAAGACGGTGAACAGGTGACCAGGGAGACACACACTCTACAGTTTACTTTGCGATTAGCCCTAGCAATTTAAAAAAATGTAGAAAGGTAGGATGATTAAAGCAGGCTATTTCATAGGCGGATTAGGCCAAATATAATTTGTCATTATATTTGTAAATTAATTACAAAAAAGGACCGATGCATTAATCAAAAGTTTATGTAATTATTCAAGGCAGCCATCAAATTATGGGGCAGGGTAGTTGTATCATCTATTTAATAGAGTTGTTCATTGCAGAGATATGAGCGGTGCAATAATGTAGACGTAATTTAGGAGTAACCAAATCCTATATTAGTTTATTACACTTGATTTAATATCATGTTCCCGGTCTGACTGTCAGTTACCTGTCTGAGTCGACAGATCTTACAGAAGATGCATGATTGACCAGTTGTCCATTATATAACAACCCAAATAGACCAATTGTCTCACTAACAGGAGTCTCTCCCGTTCTTCACCTAATGACTTATTTAGATTTGATTAAAGCTTCTTGGTCTGGTCTCTCTGGTGGCAACAAGCCCTGAGCACCGAGTCACCCGGCGCCATTAAGACGTTAGCTGTCACTCGGGGAGGAATGCAGGCTTTTTTGCAATCATGTCGCGTAGCCCGGGCTGACGGCACGCAATGCCGGTTATTATTGGTCTCCAAGCGTCCCCCTCGTAATGGGTGCCTGTTTAATGCTCTCCGGTTTAATTTTCTCCTTTTCCCGCCTGTCTGGGGCGGCCTTGTAAATCTCAGCTACTTTTTCATCACGTTTGTGCGCTCCTCAGTTTCCCCCCGGCCGTAAACGAGTCGGCGCCGGGGAGCAGCGGCGCAGAGGGGCCCGGGCCGGGGCAGGATTTACTGCCCCTCCTCCTTCCACGCGCGGGCCATTAAAGATAGTGCAGCTTAATGGGAGCCCGGCACAATCAGCCCGTGTAAACAGTCCCATCCCGGCCCCGCAGGCCTGCCCCCTGCCCCCTGCCCTCTACTCTCACCCTCAAGGAGTCGTGGACCGAATCAATGGCGGAGAATGAATGAAGAAAAGTCAAACTAGCTAAAGAAATGATATGTAATGCGTCCTGCCATCCATGTGGGTGCTGACTGACGCAGGCTCTTCTGTGTGGACGACTTTGTGCACACACACACACACACACACACACACACACACACACACACACACACACACACACACACACACAGTGCTCTTCACACATGCACCCCTGAGGGTGTATTAGTTAAATCGGATGCATCCTTAATCTCCAGGGAGCGCTTCCCCATTACCAACCCACTTCACACACCCGCCACGATTTAGGACATGTGGCGCTGCTGCTGTCCTGTCCCAAAGGCCCTCACACCCTCCCCCCCCGACGCGTGCCTCTTCCCCGGGCCCCAGCTGCTGCCCCGCCCCGTGATGAATGCCCCTGTCGTGGGCCACTGAGTGTGGGCATCAGGCCCCCCCTGATCCCCCAGGGAGAAGCAGGGCTCCTGATAAGCGCTGTTATTGGAGGTAATTGAAAGCTGAGTGTTCCCCCGGGAGCCCGGCACCAGGCCTCAGGCAGAGGGGCCGCTGTTAACACCGCAAACACACCGCCGAGCGAGCACCGCCGCTCTGTCACACTTGTGGACTCAAGGCTGCTGGGCTTCTCTCTTAACACCTGTGAGCGATGGGGCAACGCACACCAGCCACAAGATGCTTGTTCCACAAAGGAGGAGCCGATCCCAAGGCTTTCAGGTGCACACCGGGAGACGGGACGTTGTAATTGGCTGCAAGCAGCGTCCGTCATAAACCTGTCTTGAATACCATTCGCCGTGGATCGGTTTCACCTTGGGACATCTGCTGAATGGTCGAACGGCAGGGCTTGACGGCGCGTCCATCACCTCGTAAGCACACAGGCTCCTTTATTAATCGTGGTGATGTAGTCCTGTACAAATCGTTGGACTCCTTTCTTGCATGTATATATCTTTACAAGTTTCGAAAACTCCCGCCTCACTTTTCCTAATATACCCCATTAATCACAGACCTCTGTGGTTGTTCCAAAGCATGAAACAAAGTCCCCGTATACCAACCTAGCCCAGTGCAGTGTACAGGACCTACGTGATGAAAGGCCTGTGTAGTGGGAGGTAGTGTTATGACACTGCCTAACCACCCTGGCAGTGGCAGCTCCACACACCACAGCTGGACGCAGTAAATCCTTACTGTACGGGGCCAACCTGTTGTCTCTGGCCCAGCCACTCAGCGCAGCCCCTCAGTCATCACCACTGATACCAGGTATCGATGGCGCCTCGCCTCCCAAGGTGAAACTGAAGGTCACCCGGCTACCCTGACAGCTCCTAATGGGCCCGCGTGCACCGCCTCATCCTCCCCCCCCATCCCGCATACAGCGCCCCGCCCCAGGATCAATCACAGGCCTATTAGGGAGCACGCGCGCTGCTGAATATGATTGCATTCAGTGAGCTCCACTGGTGCTAATGTGCCTCCATCAATCCATCAGGGCTGACCGCGGGGCGGGTAGTTATGAAGTACCTGCCCTGACAGCCTGCTGAATGAGGAGCAGGGAGAGGTAGAGGGCTGAGGGGGATCTACCCCCCCCCCCCCCCCCCCCCCCTGGATAACCTTCCCCATCGCCTCTTCCTCTACCTCAAAACTCCACCTTCCCGACTGTCCCCTTCGCAGCTTCTTTAAGGGCTGATGGAGGAGATGGATGAGCGGTGGCGTCGGTCGGGGCATCTGTCTCTCTCTCTCTCTCTCTCTCTCTCTCCGTCTCTCTGAAGGTGGTACCTGAAGTGGGTGTGAGGGGAAAGTGATGGAGGAACGCTTGTGTGTGTAAATCACAGGCTTGACGTAAAAGATGCAGGACGTAGTAGCTGGTGTTTTGATTGGAGACGAGAGGTCAACAACGGACGGTCCACGCAGGCACCCCTCAAACGCAGGGCATGTGAAACAGAGGAAGTCTGGACCAAATGCTACCTGTTTGCGTTGCACTGCACGCGTCCTCCTTTTAGTTTGGACCTTGATAACAGGGGGTTCAAATCAGTGTGGTTGTATAGAGGGTGGTTTCAAACGTATTGCAACAGAAGCTTCACGGACAACACAGCAGGCTGTAGCTGCTGGCGTCCATCCCTATCTGGGGCAGAATCAGTGTCACCGCCTTGTAGAGGAGAGAGAGAAAGGCGAGGCTGCAGGCGGCGCCTACACACAGACCCACACAGACACACACCTTGCTCAGCTCCGCCTGCCTGACACCTCCCTGATCAGATCGGAAATGACACCTCATTTCCATAAAGGCATTAGGAATTCATTGGATTTTCTTTCCCAGCTAATCATAGCGCGGGTGTAAAACCTTTTAGGCTTTTTAATGAATGAATTTTGACTGATTGCCTATTAATAAGGACACCTCTTGAACAGCCATATAGGCTGGGGCAGGGGCGGAGAGGTGCAGATGTGTTTGTTTGTGCCCGTGTGTGCGTGCATGCGTACGTGTGTGTGTGTGTGTGTGTGTGTGTGTGTGTGAGAGAGAGCGTCAGCCAGGCAAGGATGCATTGCAGCGGGTGGGAGGGGGAGAGAGAGGGGGAGGGCCCCTATCAGTTGGGACATAAAGAGGAACCAGTGGCTCCCCTGGGAAATCACAGCTCGTGTCTGCATCTTAAATATCCCTGTGAAGTATCAATAAGTGGGTAATTGAATTTTGAACACAAACATGAGCGTCAGGTGTATGTGTTGCAGAAGGCGGTAGTGTCTGAAAACGGAGGAGGGGTGTGTGTGTGTGTGTGTGTGTGTGTGTGTGTGTGTGTGTGTGTGTGTGTGTGTGTGTGTGTGTGTGTGTGTGTGTGTGTGTGTGTGTGTGTGTGTGTGTGTGTGTGTGTGTGTGTGTGTGTGTGTGTGTGTGTGTGTTTGTTTCTGTGTCAACCATGTGTGTGTGTGTGTGATTGTTTCTGTGTCAACCATGTGTGTGTGGCTGTGTGTCAGGTCTCCCTATCCTTCCCCAGCGGGGGTGGAGGGGGGGGAGTGGATGTTAAATCCATTAAATAAAGCTTACAGGCCGTAATGGCCCGAGTGGCCCTCTGCGATGGGCAGCGGGGTCAGATAAGTCCCCCGGACTCTTAATGAAAGTGAATTGGTGCAAGCAGGGCTGGGGTCCAAGACTCCAGTTAACCCAGGTGGTCATCTGTCTCTGGAGGTCGGGGTCGGGGGGGGGGGGGCTTTAGTGATGATTACTCGTGATATTCACGTGGGAATCCAAGTGTGTGTGGAGGGGGGGGGGTTTGTATGGGGGAGAGTGGGCGGTGACATGACACCCAGATCACTCACGCCAACGAGAGGAGAGTAAGATGTTACACAGACGCGTTTCCTCCTCCATGCATATGCATGCAGGCCTCATGGGATTTGCACAAAATGAGACTGGTCCTTTCTGACCGTGGGGCATTGCACATCAACAACATTAGTGACTCATCAGCCAGCAGCTCCCTGCTGCCTCTGGGTTGTATACAGGGCTGGCAAAAACACTGGGCTATATTTAGTGTTTGTGTGTGTATGGGTTCCTGCCGGATATAGGTCAATCCGCAGTGGGGTATTGTAGGTACCTGGGACCCAGACCCAGATCTACAGGGAGAGGATTACTGGCCTCAGACACCACGGGCCACCAGACAACATAAGCTCTCATACTATAGCATACCATTAGCCTCCTGGCCCGTTCCATCCAGACCATGACCTAGCTCTGCATCTGTTCATATCCAACTCTTATCTCATGAAAGAATGGAAAAAGTAAGCATGCAGAAAGCACAGGAATGCGTCAATGCGTATAAGAGGTTAATATTATTAATTGACGGGCCGCTTTGTTTTAGCGCCCTCCAATGATTTTTCTCGTATTTGTTTGTCTAATGTTGACACGCCTGTCTCTGGTAAAATGTCAGAATAGTGGGGCACTAAATGATAATTCGAGCAGAACAAATCAACAGGAGGAGAAGTCGCCAGCCCCCAGAATCCATAAGGTGTCATTTGGTATGGATGGCAGCTGTAACAAGTTGCTGATTAACTTAGTGCAAAATTAGTAATTGACCTTTCTAATCAACTAAACAAATCTCCTCGTCCCCCTAATCACTATTGATCTCACCCGGCCTTTGACAAAGTGCGTGTGTGTTTGCATGTGTGTGTGAGAGAGACAAGTTAATGTAAGGAGAGTTTTGTGGTGCTATCTTGGGTTCTGGTATCTTGGTCATATCTTGGGTTCCGGTGTCCTGGTTTTAACTTGGCTGCTGGTGTCCTGGTTCTATCTTGGTTCCTGGTTCTATCTTGGTTCCTGGTTCTATCTTGGTTCCTGGTGCCGTGGTTCTACCCTGGTTCCCGGTTCTATCTGGGTTCCTGGTATCCTTTTGCTATCTTGCTTCCTGGTATCCTGTTTCTATTTTTTATAAATTTGCTTGAAACCACTGCTTTGTGCAGATTATCTCAGAAACAAACTAACAACAAAACCAAAAAAAAGGCTGTTCCCTTCAAAAAGTATAAATGAAATATAAATTACTGTTGATACATGATTTGCAATTCAGAAAATCCAATGTCTTTTAAGGGGTTTGAATACTTGATATATGACCATATGGGGAAAAAAATAAATAAAAAAATAAACGGTCTGGTCATCAACCCAGAGTTGTCAGGTGTCTACTTAGTAGACACGGTCCACCGTCTCTATGTTCTCGTCTCCTAAAACCAGGTTCTTTACAAAACAACCCCAACCATTTACATCCATTGAAATGAAAGAATCTTACTGCTAAAAACCAAACCTCTGCTCGATGAATTTTGGAAACGGCCGTCCTCCAAAACGTTACGTTGTCTCAGAATATCTCCCATATAAACGATGGCTTATTAAACAGAATTCATAGTTGTCATGTTATTCGCCCAGCCCATTTCCAGGTTGATCCAGCAGCAATTCTCTATTGAATATTTTATTAGCGCTCCCCCACTTGAACACTGAACGTCCAAAGGTCTATCCTACGAGATGAGCACCTTTTTTTTAATTTTTGATCAGAGGCGAGCTGCACATCATAAATTGAGTGCTGATTTCCGTTTGATGGGGTCTTTAACCAGATCAAATAAATGGTATGAGTTTCTGCCTGAGCCGGACCCGCCTGAACTCAACTCTAATTAATGAGCGGCTATGTGGTGTGAGGGTTCTCCGGGGGGCCCGCTGTGGGGGGATGGGGGGCTGGCACAGCCATGGCTGATTCCCTGCTTTTTAACAGTTTGGCCTCATCAGAGAAGATGGGAGGAGGTGCGCGGAGTCGCCTGGGAGGGAACGCTGGCACTTTCTCCTCCTGCACACCTCCTCCCCTTATCGGAAGATGACATCAGCTCACTCCTAGTCTCCGGGGTCAGCCCAATTTAATGGCTTGGCCCCACCTGATTCCACTGGCCCCACTGTAAACCGAGCTCTCCTGTCTGTCTGCCGGGGGTTTGTTTGGGGTTATTTGAAGAGACAGCGCGGCGCAGAATGAATCCATCCTATTCCAATTAGCATCATGTTTAACCTGATGATGGACACCTCAAGGTGGCGTGGTCCGTCCCTGTCCCCCCCCGTCCCCCATCCCCACGCCTAGACACCACCATTATCCTTCCCCACCTGGTAACTCATCTAAATGACTTATCGCCCCAGCTTTTTCATTAGCCGCCCGTGTTGGGGGGAGAGGGGGGTCTTCTCACCCACCAGCTCATCAGCTCCTGGTTGGGCTTCCACAGGAGGGCTGCAGGTGTTCCACTCTGCTCTGGTCCTGATCACCTTCTCCTTGAAGGCCGCATACCAACTGTCTGTACTCAAGGCTCTATGGTTTGACTCAGTTGTCCAATATTGTCCTGCGTTCTTCTGTGTTGGACCAAATTCAAGCTATTCTGGTGTCACCGGAATGGGCTTGTTTTGGTTTTAGCTGAGATTGTTTCCTGTTTGAAGCTACTTACACCGTTGATGGGTTTCTGGTGAACAAAGCAGCATCTCCGCATGGATGCTTCCCCTCCAGGGCTCATAGAGAGACCGGAGAGACCCCTCATAGCTATTTAGCTAAATCCCACTTAAACACCAGCAATTATGATGAAGTGTTTGCGGTTTTCAAATTGTATACAGTGTATTCATGTCACGATGATATGATATGAAGGTCTCCGTTTCTTGTGTAATATCCCATTTTCCCCTCAGGGACATTGAGTGGGTTTGGGAGGGGGCCCAAATGTTTAATCGTATCTTCGTACAGGATGTATTGTAACTTGTACATGCACACATGCAAGCACACACATGCACACACAAACCCGCATACAATGGCTGTGTAGTCGTATGTCAGTGCACACACCGCGATCACCAAGCCATTTACTTTGGTAGACGGTGTGTGTCTTATTTTGTTTTCCATGTCCAAAATGAACAGATGTTTGTCGAAATTACCTCCTGCTTTGACGCTGCACAGAAATTAAATACATGCTTTGCATTGCTAAAGAACAGTGCTGATGCCTTTTACAGCACCTTTTCAATCACTCTAACAGTTCCTCTTCCCATATCGGAACCCAATCACGTATTTGTGTAGTGTCGGAATTCATCCATATCCACGAAAAGGGGCCTGTTCTCATATGATTTGCTTTCGACTAGCCTGGTTTCCCAGGCTAGTCATACCAAAGGAGAAATAGTTTTCAGCAGAAAACACGACTACAGTATATAGGCCAATGTTGAAAACGGGCTGTCAATTTAAATCTCAGAACACTATTCAGTTAATTTGCAGTCTTGTAGATATCACATGATTTGTTGTGCATTGTCTTTTGTCTTGTTTTCTTTTGTGTTTTGTGGATACTTTTGCAGTTTCTGTTCATTTTGCCATCCAATT
Source organism: Gadus macrocephalus (assembly GCF_031168955.1). Taxonomy (NCBI): domain Eukaryota; kingdom Metazoa; phylum Chordata; class Actinopteri; order Gadiformes; family Gadidae; genus Gadus; species Gadus macrocephalus. The sequence continues at coordinate 10,963,433 of NC_082386.1, forward strand.
TCCTCTTGTTACAAAAGCATAGAAACTCATAATCGACCATTATGGGCCATTTTGTTAGAGGGTTTTCATAAACAAGACTCTAAATTGCGAATATTTATACAAATTATTTGTTTATATATCGCTTCAGTTGTTTCAATTTCATAGGCACAATGAATAGACATGAAGTGTAACTATTAAAATGTGTACTACTGATTAATGACCGCCTAAATAGCTTACGCTGACCTTTAGTTTGCTATCTCAAACACTAATAAACTACAAGTCTTTAGCCTTCTATACTTGAAGGGAAGGATTAATTAAAGCCATGTTTTGGTATTGAACCTATGTTCATCCATCTTGTTTAAAGTGGAGCGTCTTCCAGGGTTACTTCAGTAGACTAACCTTGTTTCTCTTTTCTCTCTAGCCAGGGAAATGACCAGAGGGAAGTTCCTCAACATCCTTGAGAGGCCGAAGAAGTAACGATTGGACCAATTGTTTAATGTCATCAACGACAACTGAGACAGGTTGGAGGAAGGCGGTCCTGATTCGGTTCCTCAAGGAGACTGAGACAAACAACAACGCCCCCAAACAGTTGGAATCACCCCCAACCACTGGGGGGCAGCAACATTTCCTCCAGGGGAGCTCACTTTCGTTGGGATATTTTTCCTCTACTTATCATCAATGCAGTGGACTTGAATATTTGCAGTACACTTTCCCATTCCCCGGATGTACGTTCCCTATTTATTCATATTTCTATTTTAAAAAACGTGGTTTAGAATTTTGAGATTGCTGAAATGTTGTATAATAAAGTTTGACAATGAACAGAATCTTCGTTTGTGTTTACTTTTTGAATGCCGTTTTCAGCCACACTGAACGAGATTGAAACTACATCCAGCGAAACAGTTCTGAGAGTGCTTGGCATTTATTCAGGGCTGTAACTTGCCACCGCCATTCCACAGTGTGCAGCTGTCCTCCATCTTGGGCCATGCGGGGTGCCCCCACACTCCCCCTCTTATTTCCCCACATTTAATGAGCATTGCAAATCGGGTTCCTGACACAAAACATTACGTAAAAATAATATTGCTCATGGTCATGGTCGTTAACAAGAGTTGACATAATTACTAGGGCTGTTTCTTTTCTAATTAGCACACTTCCAGGTTTCCGGGAGCTGGCGCCCATGCAGAGAAGGGAACCAGACAGGCATGGCGAACGGGAAACAAACAGGCCTCCACGGGTCATAATTAGGTAAGACAATGCCTCTGACTGTTTTCTGTTGGAGATGTTACAGGGTCTCTGGCCACTCACTCTCCACCAGCGACGCTGGTGCCCGGACCAGTAATAAGCCCCTCCTCGTGCCCAGCTCAGCCCCATTCACACGGACACGGGACGCCCCGCCCCCCCCCGGCTCCAGCCACTCCCGAACAGCCCCTGCTTAGGCCTACCGCGCAGCAATTTGGATTATTAGAATTAAAGTAGGGATCGGCAGCCTTTATGTAGGATCAACAGTGATGTGCCGGCATGTGAGTACAGAAAATGCCCACCTTCTTTGTGAGTTATTATAAAGTGTTGGTGGCTTTCAGTGGCAGGGTGTGAATAACACTTAACACAGGATTTGAAGGTGACCTTTAACCTGTCATGATTCAGCCGGGCCACCCGATAAGACGGCGATTAGCTTCACCATCGGACACGTGTTGATATCGACTGTGGAGCATTGATCAGCCGCAGCAGAGCCTTGACACACTAATGCCGCTTTTCCACTGCATGGTACCAGCTCGACACGACTCGACACGACTCGACTCAGCTCGCATTTTTTGCGTTTCCACCGCGGTACCATGGTATCTGGTACCTGAAGTGGCTGCTTTTTCTAGTACCTACTCGCTCTAGGTTCCAAGCGAGCTGAGCCGATGCTAAAAGGTGACGTCGGCAGACGGCCGGCGACTGATTGGCCAGAGAGTGTGACGAAGTCACGAGAGCGACATGGCAACCATGCTGGTAACATCCATAGCAGCGCCGCAGCCAACATGTTCCACTTCTCCAACTTCTTCAACATGCCAGCTAATAATAGTAATGCGATCGATGTCCTCCATTGTTGTTATGTGGGTTCTGTCCATGTGTGGGTTGCGTATGTGTTGTTTGCGTCGCGTACACAAATACGTCACGGCCCTTTCGCGCAGCCGACCCCGCCCACGTCCAGGAGGTACTATTTGCGGTGGAAAAGCACCCGTGCTGCTACCGTGTCGAGTCGTGTCGTGTCGAGTCGTGTCGAGTCGAGCTACATGTGCGGTGGAAAAGCGGCATTATAAGTGACCTGACATCCTCAATATGGTGCAGCGGAGCGCACTGCTGCCTGCCTCCAATCCCATGGCCCCCGGCACTCCCAAATAGATTATCCAAGGAACAGGTTGTTCCCCTTGAAGCGGAAGCGTATGCGCATGTGTGCGTGTGCGCGCGCGTGTGTGGTGGGGGCGGGGTCTTCTATATAAAAAAAAATGTGCGTTTGCTGATCTAACCTCACCGTGTGGGTAAGCTCAATCGAATGCGCCCTAAAGCTTTAAATTAGCTGTCAATTAGCGCTAATTAATCAACCGCACGCCTAATTAAGCAATGCCGATGTGCAGCTTCCAAACACGACACAGTGGAAGAGCCACGAGAAAACTACAGCTTGCAAACTCGGGATTGAACCGGGTGGCTGGATGAGAGGTGGATTCGGGGGGTGGGGAGCGATGGTGATGGTGGAGCATCACCTCCTTGGCAGAGCTTCGAGCTGTGCTTTGTGTTTTCCCCCTGATTCGGCTGAAGATGTGTGCCGTCATCACGTTGCCTTCCAGGCGGGAGGGAGGATGCGATGCTCGGCTCAGTGCTGAATCATCCAGTGCCCCCCAATGTCCGGTCTGAAAGCCAAAAAAAACAAGGCAAAAGTAAAAATCACCGGCGGTACGGGGAGGACAGGGTAACTAGTTAACATCAGGATTGCATATGTGAGCTGAAGCATATAGGATTCTGCAGGGGGGGGGGGTTAATGTGTAGTTGTGTTTCTCGTGCACCGAGAGCCTATTATCCCGCCTGACCTTCCAGGAAAGTGAAAGTTCCTAACATATTCATTACCACCCATAGCCGTCAACATTATCCAATCAGGACCAAAGGAGAACCCGCGACGTTCACTGAAGGGGGCGTGGTTTGTTTGTTGCCGTTATCCTTTATGACCCCCTGCAGAGATGCGCTATGCTTCTATGGCCACTGGTTCTATGCTGGTCACTGGTTCTATGCTTCTATGGTCACTATAGTTATATGCTTCTACGTTCGCTGGTGCTATGCTTATTTGGTTGTATGGACACTGGTTCTATGGATATATGGTCACTGGTTCTATTGTCAATGATTGGTCACTGGTTCCCGGTGCTATGGTTCTCTTGTCGGACCTTCTCACTTAACCGCTGATGACTGAAGGCCAGTGGGAAACTGTAATTACGAAGTGTTTTTAAAAATGTGTTTAAATTATGTTTTAATATTCACAATATGCAGGCTAGCATTTAGATTTATGCCAAAGAGTGCGATTTAAAAGAAGTAGAGAGAGCTTTTTTCTGCCCATGATGCCTATAATGTTACATGGGGTAGGCCTAATACACATGGATATTCGGAGGAAGTAAACCAAAAATGTCCAACAGCTGTTTGCTGTTTAATCTGCAGCCGTCAGATCCTGCAGGTCTTTGATTGGGAAACCCAATCCACATGAATGACTGAACTAAACCTTCCCTTAATCTAGGGCCCTTAATGGGCTTCCGGTCTTTTGCATGCAAATCAGGAAGCTTGCATTTTAATACGGGGAGAAGATGCATCATTAAAATGTGCACGGAAAGGCGAAGAGTGTTGCAACAAACAAGCAAACAGAAAATAATGATTGCAACAATAGCGTTAATGAAGTGCGCGCGCGGTCACCTCTGTAATTGACAGGTCATCTGCACTCCGTCACGTCCGGTATGAATAAATGCTGTGATCCCAGTAGGCTGATGTGTCATTAGCATATTCTAACAACATTGATTTCTTCATTAATGCATTTTTTTCTTAACTAATTGGCCTTAATTAGTTTCAACTGGTTCACTGTAATGATTGATCCCTCTTAATCAGAGACTTGATTCCTTAATTCTCTCTTTCTGACATGGCTTCGGCTGTAGGCCTATAAGGGCGCTCGTTTCTCTTCCTCTTCGTCGTGAATATTCGGAAGACTTCGTCATTTGTAGGAGCAGCAACAACGGGTCGGAATTGATAACTGGTGATGCCTCAGCTTGAATATTAAAGAAGTCTGTGATGTTTAGATGGTCAGCTATTAATGAGGCCTTACACATTCAAATAGGCCTGAAAGCAGACAGCAACAGGCAATTCATTAATCCGTTTTATTCACGATCATTCAAGATAATTTAAGATGATTTCATATAGCAGGCCTTATAGGGCTTCTAGATTTAATTTACTTCGAATTCTGCTCTAAAATTGTCCTTTCTCCGTTGAGTGACAGCTGCTCGCTCGATTTAGAGAACAGACGTGGGCTTCATATGGTGAGAGAGTTGAGAGATATGGTTTATGTCTCTATGCCGGCCGCCCTCCAACCTAAACCCCTGATTGAACGAAACACCACAAAAAAAGATGTAATCGCTTTCGATGTTTTATAAAAAAAAACTATTATGAAATTGGCAATTAGGACACGTTTTCCTCGCTTGACCCAACACAAAATTAAATAAAAGTTTCAGAATGCAAAAACGGAGTAAAAGTAATAGGTAAATGTGACTTACACATAATAAATTTAGTCCAAGAGGCCAATTAAGATTTATTCCCCATCATATTGTCAATCCAATTATTTCGGACATAAATTAGCTGCCGGCCCATCCAGCCGTCAATAAGAGGCCCGATCGGGGTTTGTGTTATGATGTTGCTGAACAATCCCCCGTTTCTCTATTTTTAGATCAAGCACTGGCCCATATTAGGGTTTTAATTTCTCTGAGGAAACGGTGTGATTTAATCTGCTGTGGTGGGATTATATCTCCGCGTCCAGCTGTCGCTCCGACGGCCCTTTGATGGCGCGTGTGATGCTTCTGCTCAGCATCTGGAAACAGCCCGTCTATGTGTGTGAAACATTCGACACCATAGCTAGGTCTCCATTGATCTGTTAATTAGAAAAATCATGCTTGTTTATTTCTGGAAGCTGAAAAGATTTTTTGTTGTTGTTGATTATCTTCATGCAAAATAATCTTTCGCTACCTTGGATTTTGTGGCATCAAAATGTTCGCTAGTTCTTCATCTTAAAATGCTCAACAAACGTAGACTATAGCTTGTTGTGTGTGTCGTATTCCTCTCTGTGCGCCCTGGTCCGTGTGGTTTATGTTGTGGAGGAACCAGCTCCAGATCCGAGAGGGCGTTTAAACGCATCCATGATCCACAGGAATCCTCAACAGCTTCCTTGCAGCTGATTGGCTGCTGAGTCCTGACTCCTTTCGGGATGGACCTGTTGGATAAAAGGACCGTTTTCTAAAAGCTTTAGTGCCGCGTTGCACAGTGGATCATGCACTGGGGACTACCATCCACACGAAACGGGCAAATATCACCCAAACACAGAGACTAAATGACGGGGAAGCAAGGCGCCTTGCTGTCGGAAACTTTCAACCCATCCAAAATGTCACTGGGCGGAAACGGAGGAGCCGTGAACGGGCATCTGTTGAAGAGCACCGCCACGCACCCTCCGAAATGCACGGGCTTCGGGATCCATGAGATACTGGGGCTGAATAAGGAGCCCTCCGTGCCCCCCGGCAGCCCGCTGCAGGCTCTGCCGCCCGGTGCGCATCTGCTGGCTGCTCGGTCCATGCTGGGCCCGGCCGCAGTGGGCGTCGGGATGGGACTACTCGGGCCCGGCGGGATCCCGTCCTTCTACAGCCAGCCTGCGTTTCTGGAAGTGCTGTCGGACGCACAAAACGTTCACCTGCAACCCCACCATAGATCACTGGGACGGCTGGACGTGGGCCAGTCCACTGCCAGCTCAGGTAAACCCACACGTCTTTTCAGTCTCTCGTCTGTTCAAACCTCTGGATTCTGAACACAAAGCCTGTATGGAGCTATTTATATTAGCCTGTGGTTAATTCCGTTATTTACAGGGCATATAAAGGAGAAATATATACAATTATATCTAAAAATAATAAAGAATGTAGGATTATTATGAGGCTATATTATTGTTAATATTATTGTTGATTTTTTAGAATTGTACCCTATGATTTAATTAAATTAAGGTTAGTGAAGGCCTATTAGTGATTATCATTGTTTCGTGGTGAACCTGAACAGGCCTAGGTCACATCAGTCCAGTTTTATGTTGTCCTTTTCTAATATTTATATATCATAAATATTGTAGACATATAGCTACATTATTAGGCTAATAATTACAATTACAAGCAATTTCCCTCATTAAGCATGTAATTTTAAATGTGATTCTGCTTATCTGTGAATAAAAAGAAAAGCTATCGGAATTAAGTCTAAATAATTTAATAGCAGGCTATAATATTAACCTCTTGTTGTGTTCGCTGTTGTTCGACCAGATTCGGAGGATTTCTCTTCCAATGAACGAAAGATCTCCAAGTCTTCCATAAATCAGAGCAAGAAACGCAAGAAAAGACGTCACCGGTCAGCATTATATTATTTAATCCTGTTTATTAATCTGCTAGTCTGTTAACAAATATTTATTCTATTTCCATGTTTGTATCAGTTCATGATTGCCCTATAGGCTATTGCAATGATTGGTCGATATTCTATCGAAATATTGATGAGTATTAATGTTGTTGATTGGAGGTTTATATTCGCCTAAATAGTTTTTCTGAGGCTTCAAGCTGCGTTCCGTTTAAAGAATCGCTTTTCTATATGAGGCTCTCAGCCTAGTTTAGTGTCCTTATTGTTGTTATTATGCTTAACACAAGCCTTTAACTATTATAAGCCTATTTTAGCATATAGCCTACCTAATATCCTATAACGAATGGGATTAATTATTTGATCAAAGAAGACAGGCCGATCTTTAAAATATTATTGTAGGCCTATCAATAATGCTCGATTATTTATAAATGAATATCACATTATTAGTTGTCATTTCGTTGTAATTTATCCCTCTAATAATCCTTCTCACCAGGACCATATTCACCTCGTACCAGCTGGAGGAGCTGGAGAAGGCCTTCAATGAAGCCCACTACCCTGATGTTTATGCCCGGGAGATGCTGGCCATGAAGACAGAGCTCCCTGAGGACAGGATACAGGTAGGAACCCCAGACCATGAATAAATATCATCTACTGTGAAGGACTGCTGTGAAGATGGCTCTGTTATATTTCGATTCAAAGATACAAACCACAGCTCGGTTTTTGGTTTATTCAGTGTTTATTCAGTGTTTGGTATTTGGGTCATAACTGCGTTCTGCACGTTTAGTTTCACCATTATGCTGCTGTTTTGAACTGTCTTCAGATTATTGTCTCTTTGAGGTTTCCTACGTAGAGGAAAAAAAAGGCTTATTAACAGTTCTTCAGAACACTTAATGGTTCTGTTCACTCGCAGCAGAATCATCTGTTCATTTCTTTTACTGGGAAAGGTGCTTCCATTATTTGATAGTAAAAAGGGTGGGGGAATTTCATGAAGCGGGGGCTTCGTGTAGTCATATTACCTTCATTTATTTATTTATTTATTTTATTTCACCCAAGAGACTCAACATCATTTTATTCTCCATATCCAAATAGGGATTCCGAATAAAAATGAAGCTGTAGGAGTGGACGTGTGCAGTGAGTCTCTCAAGGCTCCACTAGAAAACACGGTCTGCTGTCAGCAGAAGACAGGGCGCCCACTCACACACTCGATAGCCCACAGCCTGCTAATGTATGAGGGCCAGGCCAGGGGCCCCACCGTAAATCGATCAGCGACGCTCCTCTCCTGTCGGAACAAAGATGCCCCCCCTCCTCCTCCTCCTCGTCCTCCTCCACCAGCAGCGTCCTCCTCCTCCTCCTCCTCCTCCTCCTCGAGCAGCGTCCTCCTCCATCTCCCCCTCCACCACCTCCTCCACCAGCAGCGTCCTCCTCCATCTCCCCCTCCACCACCTCCTCCACCAGCAGCGTCCTCGCCAGAGCAGATCATCTCTCATCAGGCGGTTGGATGTGAAACAATTTGTTCCCGCGGAAGCGCACTAACGACCTAATCACGCGATCAAAGGCTGGAAGAAGATTGCGTCGTGACCTGCGCTATCCATCTGGCCCCTCATGGCGCCTTTTAATTTTCCTTCTCATTACGGCTCCTAGACGCGAATAAATAATAATGGAATAAATAAATAAATAAATAAGGTGACAGCCTATTTCAATTCTAAATAAAATTAACACCCAATTTTCTCATTGAGAGTAATTAGTTAAATCAGACGGGGAGCAGTGTGTGTGTGTGTGTGTGTGTGTGTGTGTGTGTGTGTGTGTGTGTGTGTGTGTGTGTGTGTGTGTGTGTGTGTGTGTGTGTGTGTGTGTGTGTGTGTGTGTGTGTGTGTGTGTGTGTGGAGGGGGGGGGGGGCTGGCTCGAGATGCAGGGAGTTCAAATGAAATAACTACATTGAATTTATTAGCACGGGTCAATAGCGCCGCTCCCCTGAGTCCCGCCGCTTTAATTTCCCGTGATATTTGCCCGCCTGCCCGCCATCGATTGGGCCTGAAATTAACTTATTTTTCAATCAGCCTCGTCGTGCCCTCGGGTCGCTTCTTCTTCCCGCGGATCCACGCACGCTTCCTTTGAGGGCCAGAGAAGCAATTTCTCATGAAAAAGTATTCTGTATGAAATGATGGTTATCATCAGAATAACCAGAAAACCACTTGGAAAAAAAAGCTCTTTTGATCATTTTCAATTTAATAACCCCCCCACCCCATCGACCCCCCCCCCTTCTAGATTCTTCCAGCTACCTCCCCCCCCTCCACCCTGCTGTCTCCTCTCATCTCCACTCTTCACAAAGCCATCAGAGGTGGCTAAGTAGACTATTTAGGAGCACTGTGTTGTGCTATGAAATCAATTTGGCCTCTCTCTGAGCTGACAGATCGCTGCACTCTGCTCAGCCGTGGGGTGGCTGTGACTGAGTGGAGCTTCCCTCCGTCTCTATCGGCCCTCTCAGCTCCTCCACAGCGGACAGACGCTACCTCGTAACCTTAGAAACCTCCCCTCCCACATAGAGCAGACACAGTGGACTCAAGAACCTGCCCCGGTCTCTTGAAGAAGACACCAAAGTTTTAGTTTTCACGCTTTGCAGTTCCTAAGCCTTGTAGCTTCCACCTGTTGTCATAGCGATGGCGTTGGTCTAGCTTTCAACCTTGGTCCTTCCAGGGGAGTGACCTTCTTCATCCCCCCCCCCCCCCCCCCCCCGCCAGACCTCTACGGTATCAACTGTTGTCAAATCGATCGGACCACTTCCCCCCCAACCTCACTATTTTCAAACCCTGGCTACGGTCCTGGTTACACCTGTTGTCGTCATAGCGATGGCAATGGTCTACCTTTGAACCCTTCCTCTAACGTGTACCCCCCCCACCTCCACCCCTCCACCCCCCGGTCCCCAGGTGTGGTTCCAGAACCGCAGGGCCAAGTGGAGGAAGCGGGAGAAGTGCTGGGGCCGCAGCAGCGTCATGGCGGAGTACGGCCTGTACGGGGCCATGGTGCGCCACTCCATCCCCCTCCCCGAGTCCATCCTCAAGTCGGCCAAGGACGGCGTCATGGAGTCCTGCGCCCCCTGGCTGCTCGGTGAGGCCGCAGTTTTGCTCAGCGTGTCTCTGGGCTTCAGTAGTTCGCTCTGTTCATGGCCAACTCGGTTTGGTTTGAAGTTATTGTTATTTTGACGTTAATGTATGTTTCATACGTTTATGAGTGCTGGGTCCAGATCCAGATCCCCCCCCCCCCCCCCCCCCGAGTTCTGACATCCTCAGCATCTCGCTCTTCCTAGGCTGCAACCGTGCCAATGACCAAACCAGTTCTCTGCTCCCTGCTACTTTTCCACTGCAGAGTCTGCCCACTTTTAAGAATCGGCCAAAATCCCTACCGTTCACCTAACGGTGCAGTTCAACACTGGTCGTGTCATGACAACAAAATTAAGTACATTAAACATCATATTGAAACACACTTTTATTTATCCCTTTGAAAAGGATAGCCAGTTTAACCTGAAACCAACACCTCAACCTGGGTACCGGTGCATCCCATTTACATTTAGATTTACATTTAGGGAATTTAGCATACGCTTTTATCCAAAGCAACTAAAAAGTACATTTGTCATAAGAAGTGAAACAATATATCGCTGTCGGTACAGTAAAGATATTCATTGAACTAAGTGCAAGTACTTACAATCGCTAGGCTAACCCATTCCCCGCATACAGCAGTGATAGCAGCTACTGCAGATGCTACACAATTAAGTACTATGAATAAGCGCAATGTAGATTAAGTGCGTACAATAAGTGCGTACATTAAGGGCCAGGATGTACATTATACAATGGTGGCCGGAAGGGGTTGGGTAGCTATGCAGGGTCGAGGTGAACTCTGAACAGGTGAGTTTTGAGTCTTTTGCGGAAGCTGGTGAGCGACTCTGCGATCCTGACGTCGGCAGGGAGCTCGTTCCATCACTGAGGTCCCAAAACAGAGAAAAGTTGTGACTTTACTGATCAACCTTTGCTTGATGTTAGCGATGGCGGTACCAGACGTCCAGCTGAGGTAGTTGAGCGCAGGGATCAAGCTGGGGTGTACACACAAACACTTCCCCCTGCTGTCCTTAAACTCAGCCTCAAATTCCCTGTTCTAAAGCAGAGCCATCTTTTTTGTTTGCTTATTTGCAGTCCAAGACGGCTTTCCGCTCTGCCGACGCTATTCTAAATCTGAATACCCGCAATTCTTTGCAGGGATGCACAAGAAGTCCATGGAGGCCGTGGTGCCCCCGCCGTCGGGCCTCAAACCGGACCACGCCCAGCAGCCCGCTCTCACCCCCATCCCCACCAACCCCGCCGCCGCCGCCATGGCTCTGGCTCAGCGGGCCGACGGCAGCGACGGCGAGGACAAGCGCCCCCCGGAGAGCGAGCGCTCCCCCATCTCCAAGGAGGAGCTGAGAGAGAACAGCATCGCCGCACTCAGGGCCAAGGCCCAGGAGCACAGCGCCAAGGTGCTGGGGTCGGCCTCCTGCGACAGGGCACCACCGGAGGGCCAGGACGAGAGGCCGGCCCCCGCCCCCGAGGAGAGCCCCAGAGACCCTTTGAGCCCAGCGAAGGACACCCAAGGTCCCTAGAGATTGGAAGGGGGCCGGGGGGGGGGGGGGGGGGGGGGTGCTGAAGGACCGGACTGCCCGCCACAGGTGTGAGGACCACGGCTAGGTCCTCTGACCCCCGTTCTAGATCACTGAGGGGAACGGCATCACCGCAGGGCGTCCTTTAGCACAACGTGGGGTTTTCGTGTGAAAGAACAGTGCACTTTTTTTTTTTTCTTGTTTTTGTTGACGACTTTTGACGAGTCGTGTTGCTTAGAGTCCACGGACTCTAGTGCTGGGCGCGGCTGGTCGTGCGTGTGTATATATCCACAGCTGTGCTTATCACGCGAAAAATGTGGTTTCAGTTCATGTTTGTTATACCAGACGACGGAGGATTGTCCAGTCGGTCCACATTCTATCATCTCATTTTGGTCTGTGTTGACGGAATTGCTTGTACAGCTCTTAAAATATATCTTTGGTATAAAGGTGACATTACGAATATAATGACAAACATCCGACAAGACTCTTTTGAGAGAATGATGGTAAATCTGTCCGATATTGCTGTGTACATATGGAAATAAAATAATAACGTAAATATTGAATAACATTTTGTTGTAGTCTAGAAGTTTGTGTTTTGACTCCGAAAAATGTAAAAAGCAAAGTGAAACCCAAGCATTAAATTGGTATCGGCTTTTGTTTTTCAAATGTACCCTTGTGTTGACCGTTTTTTTTGTGGATTAGCTCTTTGTCCCATCAACGCAATTGACCAGAACCCATCCATGAATTATAATCTCCCGAGTAGTATAGGCGTGGTTGGGTTTCTGGGCAGAGAAGCTCCATTTACCAAGCTAAATCTCACCTGTTCATCACTAGAGTGCCTCACAGGACCTGGCCTGGCCCTGGCTGTAGTGCTGCAGTAGGGTCCACCTACTTTGTTGTGAAACTGAAAGCCATGTTGTCTATGATGGTAAGAAGCTTCCCCACTTTGGTGTCATACACATTGGGCTCCTTTAAACCAAGGCTACATTAAGATGCTTTTCGACCGAAGAGTGCAAAGGCTTCAGCCTAAACCAATATAATAGCTTGCTACCATAAGCTACACTTAGAGCTGGATCACCCGCTTTTCAAACCTCTTAGTCGCAGTTTATCAGCTTTATTGGTTGTTAAATCTTCATTGCGCTTAGCCCTACTTCATGTTCAAACTTCCCATCAAAGTATTTACCTCATGGCGACACAAGCCACGTTACCCACATGAGACGCTACAACTCACCCCACCAGTAGCCTCCTCACTAATGACTCCTGAACATCAGATTAGATTCAAATTAAACACGGAGCATTCTCCAAGGGCACCGGAGGGGGAAGACTTTTATCAGTATGCCCGGCGCATGTCTTCTGAATCCGAACGCATCTCTGATTGGACCCATTATGTCAGAGGATGGCGAAAAGGTTGCTAATTAATACTGTTGACGGGGAAAAGTACACACAGTAATTAAAGATTACTTGGGAATGAAGTTGAGCGTGAGCGGTAATACAAATGTTGGAGCGCAGCGCGGTGGGAATATCATTGATTGGTGCACTCCTCTTCTCGAGGAGTACTCGTCTAATTAGTGAGAGGCACTATCATCACAGCTCACTTATTATTACCAAAGGTCACAGGGTCACATGAGTGCCACATGATGAGATTTGTCGTAGATTAAAAAAGTATACACGAAGAACAAAAAAGGACGATGGAGAGTTTCATCATCGGTGAGGTTCTCCTGTTGTTTGTGTGCTATACAACGCAATTAAACCCTTTAAAATTATATTTGGTTCATGAAATATAAAACCACACCGCAATTTGCTGGTTGGTTCAATAATAGTCATCATCGATAGTTTGCTATGATCGCATTTACATCATGCCAGATTTTTGACACAGAGCAATGTTTAGGATTAAAAGAGGCGGTAAACAAAGGAACCATTAGGTTCAGAAATTAACTCCAGGGATCACAACTCAGGAGCCATCAAGTGTAATATTCACCCGTAAAACCACAGAAACAACTCTAACGTTTCTCATAACCACATGTATGTCGCTCCATATTGTTATTCAAGCACACAGTAGTAGCCTATTCCACGTGGAGACTAAACGACAGGATTTGACAGAAAAGAGGATGCCCCCACAATTCAGTAATTGAGACCAAGACATAGGCTATGCAGAGTGAGGATTATTCATCAAACTGCAAATCTTTTTAATCTTTGCGTCGTGAAATGGATGGTTATGATAGTAGATCAAGCTGTTTACATTGGATGTGAGATGGTAATTCACTTTATCCCTTCTGATGGGCAGAAGGCTGGGTGTAGACTATCCCAAGATCATCCCAATCTGTGCAAAGAGATATCAGCGAAGGTTTAAACAAAACAGTTTTGACTAATGCAATATTATATAACATTGAATTCATGTTTTTTTCTGGTATAGGGTTGGGGGATAGGTGTCGTTATCTGGTGTGTAGGAGAGGCCATGTACAGTTAACATGTTTTATAAAGAACTGCGGAAGATAGGCGGCGTTAAACACACCGTCCATGGTTAAATGTGGTGTTGTACTGCCATCTAAAGCATACAAAAGATATTGCAGCCGAGGAGCAAAGGAACCCGTCACATGGTCAGATTACTGTTTCGACATAATGAGATAGATAACCTTTTTTGTAGGCCTATCTAATCATTAATTTAGCTTTTTCTCAGTATTCAAATCTCTGAAGAAATCTTGTTTTAAGAAGGAAATCAATCGTCCACAACTTTACGCTGAGATTTATCCTGATTTAAAGTGCTTTATTGCAATAATATTTAATTTTATATGTAACTTGTCGTAAATGACAGCGAATCAAAGGTCTTGTTGTGGGCAATTTTGCTTTTGGAGACTCTAGTCAGCTCAGAAGAAGTTGCTTTCCAGTGGAGGCATGTTCTGGTCCAATCATCCCAACCACCTGCACCTGAGGGACGAGGTTAGAAATTGCGTTACATACCAAATTCAAAAATACTACTGAAGTTCTGCATGCCCTTACCTTGATCATCAAACCAAAAATCCTAACAATGCTTTGTTTCTATAGATATACCCACATATATATTATTTTTTTTTGCTTTGTAATAAAGCCAAAGTAAACAAATATATCTATACTATATATATATATATATATATATATATATATATATATATACACACACACACACACACACACACACACACACACACACACACACACACACCCGGCAAAAGCACAAGATAAACAAATACAATTATGTGTGTGTGTGTGGCTGGCTGGCTGGCTGGCTGGCTGGCTGGCTGGCTGGCTGGCTGGCTGGCTGGCTGGCTGGCTGGCTGGCTGGCTGGCTGGCTGGCTGGCTGGCTGGCTGGCTGGCTGGCTGGCTGGCTGGCTGGCTGGCTGGCTGGCTGGCTGGCTGGCTGGCTGGCTGGCTGGCGTGTGGGAGACAGACAGACCACATGTGTCAGTGTAATCGATTGTTAGGCTTCTCTGAGTATGTGCTAATATCTTGAGCCGCCCACTGATCTCTCCCATATCTGAAGAGGAAGCTGTCTGCGCGCATTCCACTCCATCCACACAGCCACATGGGGGCAGTCTTGCTCTTGATTTCTAGACAAATAAATTGAATCCCCTTCTCACTATATACACGGGTTAACCCTTTTTTCCTTATTTTTCTTCATTTGTGTCATAGTTCCGCCTTCTTGGCCAGTTCATTCTTGGAAAATATATTTTAATCTTAATGATTTTCTCTGCCTGGTTAAATAAAGGACATTGATTGATTGATTGATATGTCCAGTAAGAACATGACAGGAGTTTTGACATGACCTCTTGATCAATGTTTGTCATTGGGAGTGGTGTTTCAGGTGTGTCGGTCTGTAGATGGGCCTGTCTGCCTGGAGCGGATGGAGACGTCTTTGATTCCAAAGCTTAATGATCCGCCCTGGCACCGAGGCTGATTTCATTCCCAGGGTTCATTTCGCCAAAGTGATACTGTAGTTCGATCATCATCATCCGCGCCTGGCCTGGGGAAAATAAGCCTTCATTTGCACTTCATTTGCTGCAAGTTCTCATTACAATGGGTTTAATTTAATAAATTCTCCCCTTCGTCGATTGCTATTGAACGTCTCTCGCAATTTTTCATTTCGATGGTAAAATGATAATAGCCCCTCACACTGACTTTCATCTTGTTTACCAGTTTGATGCAGATTGAAAATCCATACAATGTATAACGGAGGAGGAGTGTGTGCGTGATAACGACGCCTGTGCCCTGGGCTTGTTTTTTAAGGAAAGGTGGGTCAATACTCCTCAAAGTATAATGCTTACCATGTCCACTCCAGTCCCATGATTGATTACAAGACAGTGACGCCTGTGTGTGTGCTGTCCTTGAGTAACCTTCGCTGTCTCACACACACTTGTCTCAGTGGGGCAACAAAGCCCCTCTCCGTCACTCTTTCCTAATCTACCAATGATATAAGCTATCTCTTGATAGTTCAACTCTCCCCCCCCATCCCCACCAGTCTGGGGAAGATTTATGATGAGCTGCTTGACACCGGCAGCAGGCCTTGGTTGGCAGTCCACTTCAGCCCAGCCTCTCCTCGGAGCTACAGTTTCTGTGTTCGGTCCGGCGTATCTGCCATCTGCTAGCCACTTTGAGTGCCAAATGCCGGGCCAACACTAGCCCACAGCTTGATTTTATTACTGTACCACTCTGGGCCGTTCCCAGCAGCGTTGCATGACTTCCTCGGTAGCCGATCACATTAGATCTGACACCACCTCACACAGTACACCTGGATTTGGTTGACGTGGTCGTTACTGATTCTTCCATGTTTTGTCAAAAAACGTTTGGCATTACTATGTATACAAATTACATGTTTGCACTATTCAGCTGAAAATATACAATTAATGGATCATGTTAAGCAGATATTACTCAGTATGCAACGTTTCTGAGGCCCATTCACCAACCAGTCAATTGATTGTAACTGAAGAAGAAGAAGAAGAAGAAGAAGAAGAAGAAGAAGAAGAAGAAGAAGAAGAAGAAGAAGAAGACGACGACGACGACGACGAAGAAGAAGGGTGAGGTAAGAGTGCAGAGGATCTGATCTACTAATATCAAAATTCCGGTCCGATGACAACAAGTCAGCTAAATAGCTTAGTGCTAACTTTAGCACTCTAACGTTGGCTTGTTTTTCTGTTGGTTCGAATGTAACGTTAGCAAGTAAGCATGTGCTTGTGGCTAATGCTAGCTACCGTCTGTCAATATGAAGTTACAGATTTTACATCGTGTTTGATAAGGTTGTAACAGTTAATGTTACATGTGTGATTTGTTGCATTTGCAGCCGTGACTGAGCTAACCTTTCAAAGGACGAGGTCATTAGCGGAGGTCGGTGAACATTTTGCAGTTGTGTTGACATTACTGAGTTGGTGAGGTGGTTCTTTTAAAGATGAAATGAAGTGGAAGCATAGTGCGTTTATGTTGACACGTTGGGATTGATATCAAGCTGTTTTAATGCCTGTTTCTACTTTTTATTGACATTGAAGCGTTGCCTTGCAATGTTTTGTCAACAATGCAATACTTTGGAACATTTATATGTATTGGTACATTTTGACCCCTGCATAAAATGTATAGAATAAATAAACAGAATGTACTTAAAACACTTATCTCAGAATATTATATTTCAATCATTTTAAAATATAATATAAATTAAATTTTAATTTTGACTACTAATGTCACCTTGATAGGTCTACTACATCCAATTAAGGTTCTATGGTAATGCAACTTCACCTGTTTAGTTTCACCTTGCGTTGAAAAAAACCCTGTTGCATGGCAACAGGTTCCCACGCAACCTCCTCATAAAGTCCACTAATTCAGTACCCTCCGATGCGTTCTCCCAAATTCAGATAAGACCTAAAGTTGGCTGGGGAATATGTAAAACATTTTACACAGTACTGTCACATGGCCAGACTAACATTTCTATTGCCTCTTAATATTGAGATATTCCAGAGCACCACACATATTCCCAGGAGTATATTTGGCAAATGCATCACAATTCAAAATGCATGCATTGTTTGTCTTTTTGTATTGTGCTGATTCTTTTAACATCTGTAACGCGTGTCTCTGGTGTCTTATCAGGAGGACTGGCTTCTACATTTGAGGGGACATGCCTGGAGCAATGCTGGGATGTTAAGGTTGTTGTTATCGTGAGGCCGCCCTGAAGGGAGTCAGAGATAGACAGCAGCTAGCTTGTTGCCCGCCAGAGATAAGTGGAGGCCCAAAGACGTGTCGGGATGTGGTTATCGGGGCCAGTGTGTTTGTTGGCAAATGCCGTCACAGGTGGGAGAGAAAGGAGAGATAGAGAGAGAGACAGGATGCTGTGGACACAGGTGCGAGGGCAGATAGTGGTTTCATTGTGTATGTGGGTGGGTGTAAGAACTGAATATACAGGTGTCTGTGTCTGATAATTTATAATCAAGCCTTTTCTGACCTATATTACATCCTACATTGCAGGGACTCTTCCAATAAAGTCACCCATGAACCCTCATCAATTCATTGCCTACACATGATGGATGGATTACCATTATGTTCCCTCATCATTTCATTGACTGATGATGGATGAATTATCCTTATGTTCATTCTAAGCAGGGGGTCGATCGATGTCGCGCTCGTTGACGTCAATATCGTTCTTGCTACTTTGGAACCAAATGAGCTGTGGTCTTTCAGATGTATGCAGCAGTTGTGGGATTGATTTTTTAGTCATCTTTTAGTCATCTTTCTTTGAAATGGGCTTTTTTCGAGATGAGCCATTCAATAATCCACGGTATAAATGTACACAGGCTGCACTGTCAAGAGGCTTCTATGGGTGCCTGGAAGCATATGGATTGTGTTTTACCATATGGATGCAAGTCCCACTGACCGCAAACACGGAAATCCACAACTCCTGTTGCTTTTATTCAATACACCGTTCTATTACGGGTACACAGACATACATTTTTTAAGAGTACATGAGTGTTCATTAACGTTGAAGACTTGCGCAATGCATTATACATTTTCCGTCTATATTTAGAACGCACGCTTATTGCTTTGTATTTAAGGAATGCCATCATTTGTAGGCGATAATGATGAAGGTGTGGATAGTGCTATTCTCTCGATTGGGTAATTGATGCTGATTAATGCATTCAGGTGAATTATTATTCATGGATTGGGTTTTATGAACACAAAGCTGGAGAAACCCCCCTACAAAATCATGGTTGAACGCCTATCGTCACAATGGTACCTTATGTTGACATTGAGATAGAGAGCTACATATTTTATAGCTTGGGTGGGATGATTTAGTATCCCAGGATTTATGAAATATACATTCAGATCCCTCACAGCTTAAGAAATGCTCTATTGAGAAGCTTCGAACTGCATTCTTTAAAACCTAAACTTTTGTTTTGCCACTTTTATAAGCAAGCTGTATTTGTATAACCTATCGCTTGAAGAGCGATAGCTTTGTGTCTATTTTGTCTGTGGTGTCTATGTTGGTGATTTGAATTAATGATGACAACTGTCTCAGGGAATTACATTTTCCTATTCCCTTCCCCCTATCATTACCCTTTTGCTGAGGTATTCACACATCATTATGGAATAAATACTATTTATTCATGGGTAAATTGGGTTTCCTTTGAATTTCCCCAAATACCAAGCGGGTGTGAGCCGGGCCGGGGAAAGTGCTGAGGGGAGAGTATTTCCCGCACACGATGTTTGCATGCCGCTGTTGTCCGTGCCGGGGCACAGATGACAGGTATTTCATCAAAGCAATGATAAGAACGTGGAAATGCCTCGCAGTGGCGCGGACAGCCAAGTGCATCATGCTTCTTATTAATGTAGCGCTCAGCTCTAATGTCTTTTTGTCTCTCCGCTGCCTTTCGCACATGCTATCCTGCCCTTTGTTTGAGACCATTCATCTTTGTTCTCCCCTCTAGAACCCGTTTTCACTTCAGTCTCGGGCGCAGGGGAAACGATCCCTCACTCGGATTGGTATTAGCTCAAACTCACAGACTAGCAAGTGACATTCAATTTTTTTGCTTTTGGATATGAGGCTCATTACAGGTTTCTAAAACCCAGTTAGGGAAGGCTACCGAGACACGCATTCACACACACACGCACACATGCACTCACTCACACACGCACACATGCACGCACTCACACACGCACATAGCACGCACTCACACACGCACATAGCACGCACATACATACACGCACCTAGGCCTATATATTTTTTATTCACGTGGGGGTGGTGATGACTAATACATTTTGCTTTTGCCAGTCCGAGCTTTGGTAAGCGGCGCGGCGTGGGTGTAAATTCACATCTACTGAGGGAGTGAAAACACAAGCAGCAGCAGCAGCAGCACTGCCTCTCAGCGCGGGCCCACTTCAACACGCACACGCCATGGGGCTCCCATTGACAAGAGCAGCACTTTGGCCCCTCGTCGGCCCTCGTAGGCCCCAGCCAAACTGTTTGTCCATGC
Organism: Gadus macrocephalus; assembly: GCF_031168955.1. Classification (NCBI taxonomy): domain Eukaryota; kingdom Metazoa; phylum Chordata; class Actinopteri; order Gadiformes; family Gadidae; genus Gadus; species Gadus macrocephalus. Next base: position 10,983,175 of record NC_082386.1, read on the forward strand.
ACTGGAGACTCAGGGTTTCATACAGGGGAGACTCAGGGGAGGTGGTGGGGGGGGTTGGTGATGGTTGGGGGGTTGGAGTTTCGAAGCTACAGCATAAGAGACGCCAGGACAAACACAGAAGACGTGTGGTCTGTGCTCTCCTTGGGAGGGCAGCTCCCCCAACACCCTGCCCTGTTCAGAGTCTGAGGCGGTGAACCAATTTGTTTTGTGTTGGGACACTCTTCGGACACTCTTCGGACACTCTTCGGAAATCGGAGCTTGGTCACGGGCACTTCTTAATGTATTTCCTTGACGTCCCGGAGCCACGGCAGGTAAAGTCACCTGGAGGGCTGGGCTCTGAGTGATGCCCAGCCAGAGGCAGACCAAACCGTGCCAGCTCCGCAGTCCCTCGCCCACACCCCCCACCCCCCCAACACCGCTGCAGAGGGCGTCGATATAACTCATCCCGGCCTAACAATACATTCTGACAGCCCCGTATAAGCACACAATCAATGATCCCTCTCTCTCTCTCTCCCTCGCTCCCCCTCTCTCTCTCTCTCTCTCTCAACACTCCTCACTTTTCAAAGGGGTAATGAACAAAGAAAGAGTGAAAGAGGGAGAGAGAGATGGGAGAGGAAACCAGACCATCATGCCAAACGCATTTATTGACGAGATTTACCCGCTGCACAATAAACATCAAATGAGCACTGTGATCACCGCTCATCACTTTTGTGTACGCCTCCTGGATTGCTTTTGTTTGCCACCCCCTCTCCCCCACCCTCCACCCCCCCCCCCCCCCCCCCCCCCCCCCAATCCCCCCTCGCCCTCTCTTCCTCCAGCAGCCTCCGCTGTTAAGCCCTTTGTCCTCTTTGTTAATGGACTGTAATTACATGTGATGAATATTTCTCCAATATACGTTTACACCACAACTTGACTGGGACTTTTTCAAGGTTGTTTTTAATTGAAACGTTTAACGTCGGTTACTGTGGGGTACTGGAACACGGGGGTTGTGTGGGGATGGGGGGGGGGGGGGGGCGGGGGGTTACACAATAGGGCTCGGTGCTGCATTGAGCTAGGAGCTGATAAGTGGTCTGTTTATAGTTTTCACTGTGTGGTACAAGCGGCTGTAAGTACATGGTACAGACTTTGCACAAAAGTAGTCTCTCCGGTGCGATAGTGTTTTTTTTCCAGTCCGTCGGCGCTCTTCATCTTTCATAATGGAATGCCGGGGCGGTATAATGGGAGTCCTTGGAATAAGAATAAAAAGTAGTATCCAGACCGATGGGGATGAGCTCCGAACGATATTCCGTCCACACAAGAGTCTGTCTCTGTCCTCGTTGGATCTCTTCCGCCCGCGTCCGGGGCTGCTCCGACAGCCAGACGCATGTCCTGCATGTCCTTCATGTCCTACCTGTCCCCTGTCCTGGACAGATAGGACAGGTATAGGACATGAGGTTGGGCAGCGTCAAGTGCAGGAGAGGGATGACACATCCCTCGTTTGACCTCTCTCTCTCTCTCCTCTCCTCTCTCTCTCTCTCTCTCTCTCTCTCTCTCTCTCTCTCTCTCTCTCTCTCTCTCTCTCTCTCTCTCTCTCTCTCTCTCTCTCTCTCTCTCTCTCTCTGTGTGTGTGTTTATTCCTGGTTGTTCTTCCTTCCTCTCTGACGCCTTGCTCTGTTTCTCTCCCTCACTCACTTCCTGTCTATATATCGCTTGCACTTTCTCTGTTTTTTCTCTCTCTGCCTTCCACTCTCTGCCTATTGTTATCTCTCGCCTACTCTTCCTGTCTGTTCTCCTTTCTCGTCCACTCTCTCTCCTCCACACTAACACCTGCGTCCACAGAATAATCTCCCTCTCTCCCTCGCCCTCTGTCTCTCACCCCCTCTCTCTCTCTCCCTCGCTCTGTCTGTCTGTCTGTCTGTCTATGTTTTTTGTGTCTTCCTCCCACTCACTCTCTCTCTCTCGCTCTATGTCTCTGTCTCTCTGTCTTCTGCTGGTGAGCCCCCCCCCCCCCCATGCCGCTATACGTGTCCAGGCTTGGACAGGTAAGCCATGAGGGCCACCACCACCGCCACGTAGACCCCCGCTCCCACGGTGATGGAGAGGGCCGCCAGGAACAGGGCTCGCCTGGAGTTCACGCCCGCCCGGGAGAAATCCCCTTTAGCAATGGCCTTTCCACTCTGTATGTAGAACACGCACACATGGACACACACACACACACACACACACACACACACACACACACACACACACACACACACACACACACACACACACACACACACACACACACACGGACATACAAACATGCAAATAAGAAGAGAGATGGTTTTGAGCCAGTATTACTCACAGCACCAAAAGACTGAGTAGGTGTAAAGCTTCAGTTAAAAGAGGAAAAAAACAGAGAAAGGCTGCTGGGGAGCTATTAGTTGCCATGGCAATTAGGTCATTATCCCTTGACAGTGACGAATGGGATGTTTGGGTGTTTTGTTGTACTCAAGAGAAAAAAGAAAAGGAGAATATCATTGCTGTTTAATCTATTTATCCCTCTGACACATTTTTTATAGTCTCTTCCGGGGTAATTGTTTCTGCAATTAGTTGAGGAGATGGTGCATCTCCTCTGAGATAAATTGGTTGGGATTATTCTTTAAAGGTTGCAGGTTGTTGCTTTTTCTGCCAATGCAAGGCTGGAGTCCTAATTATATCAAAGTCATTAGATTTGCTTCGTGGACATGACAAATGTCAAGAAAAGTCCATGCAGAGCTGGGTGGAACCAATATTATGATAATTTTGTTCAAACAATGTTTCTAATCCTGCCAATTATTGCATATATTTAAGGGAAACACAAAACATCTTCATATTTCTCATCACCTGAATTTATTAATAATTTACAGATAAAAGGATGTTGATATACAGTTCTTCTTGAATGATAAATTGTTGAAATCTACTTCAATGGAAATAGTTTTTGAATGGCTTGTTATATCCTTTCATATCAATGCACTTGAACTTTGCTTCTGATTAACACAGATCATTTATTCATGAAGAAATTATCCTGCAACTCTGTTATTTAGCGAAGGAAATAGGGTATATATATATATATATTCATATATATATATATATATATTTATATATTCATGTGTTTCATAGCTATGAGGATTAACACCTTGACACCATGAAGACGCTATTCCACATAATCAAATACCAACAGGTCATCACAAGGTTAAACTGACTAAATTCCACTTTTGGTATATCTAGGCTCATCTCATATTAACAGATATTTAATCAAGGTCTCCCCCAGCTCTCAGTCAAGGCAAACCATTTAATATTATCATTATCATATTATCATCATTCATTAATTCAATGACTCGAGTCATTCCCATGCGAACCCCAATGACGCCACATCCTGTATGTGTATGGATGGACGCTGGGGCCAGGCACACTCTGTACCTTGTGCGAGTAGTAGAACGCCACAATGCCCAGTGGCCAGAAGCAGCAGAGCATGGAGAAGATAGCCAGACCCAGGTGGTCCCTGGGGGGTTGCATTAGGAAGTTGTCCTCGCTGTCACTGTCGCTGGAGCTGTCGCTCTGGGGGAGGCAGGGAAAGGCAGCGGAGAGTGAGAGAGATGGCAGACGGTGGTGTTCTCAGCATGTCGCAGTTAGTATTTGCATATACCGATCATAGATCTGTGAGGAGAACTTGTACGTCATGTAGATATACATATCTCTATTTATATTTATATAGATATAGATATATATAGCTATATATATGTAAATGTTTATGCATATAGCTCTATCTTAATCTATATCGATGTATCTCCATCTCTATCTATATAGAGATAAAGATACATCGATATAGATATATATACATATAGATATGGATTTCAATATATACATATATTGCCCTGATTACAGTACAACGATCACTGGATATGATGGCTTCTCCATCTTTAAGGCATTCAGGTCTCTACTGGGACGTCCCTGCATCCCCATTGAATGTTTGGTGCGCTCATGATTGGTGACAAACACACCTATTCCCACACACAAAAACACCCACGCATGCACACACACACACACACACACACACACACACACACACACACGCACAAAATCACACACACACATACGCACACGCAAACACGCACATACACACACATCCCATAAAGCAGCCAGGCCCAGTTTCCCCCGTTCCTCCAACCACACCGGGACATGATGTACTCAGCCGACCAGAGAGGATTTCCTCACTCTGTCGACACCCGAGAGAGAGAGAGAGAGAGAGAGAGAGAGAGAGAGAGAGAGAGAGAGAGAGAGAGAGAGAGAGAGAGAGAGAGAGAGAGAGAGAGAGAGAGAGAGAGAGAGAGAGAGAGAGAGAGAGAGAGAGAGAGAGAGAGAGAGAGATTAGCAGATTGTTCCGTCATCGCTAGGTGACAGGAGTGGGGGGGCGAGGGACGCATCATGAATGTGCTGAATTGCCTCGGGAACCCAGGCCCTGCGCCCCCCACACTCCTCGTCAACCCTGGTAACTGGAGGGGGGGGGGGGGGGGGGGGGGCGCGCGGTGCCTCCTAGATGCTGAACTGAGATAGCAGAGATGCTGGGCTAATGAAGGCCATTTAAAAGCCTTGCTTGCTTAATGCTGCATGTCTGCCGTGGGAGGCTGCAACACGGAGGAGACAGCCTCTTAAAGAGGAGACGGGCCAGGCGTGTCCAGAAGAGGTGCTGGTTTGAATAAACATGGCCTCCCCACACGCACGGACACAGACACGCACACACACCTGCACTTACACACACTCAGAGGGACCCCTGATAGAATATGATTCGTGAGAGTAAGAGAGTAACACTAAATCGAACTTTGTTGTTTGTTTACATTATATTGCAATCAGAGTCAATTAATCGAATCCAAACAGGCTGGAGACGATGGAGGATTAATGCCAACATTAATTTGTGTTATCCTTTAAATCCAGTCAAGTCTGTAAATTCATCCAATGCATAACTTACATAACACTTACATGACATGACATTTTAGTACGATCTACCTTTAAGAATTTATTTTTACTTTTCCTCAACCAATCCCACCCTTTTGGCACGATTTGGCAATATCTTTGTAATGAAAACCATTTTAATGATAACCTTGACTCTAATAGTGATTATGGGCTGATTGGATTGGATTGTGGCTCCGCTGGGGCATAATCTGGTTCGGGAACACCTGGAGTCCTTCCTTGCCTGACTCACCCAAACAGCAGCTGTCACCAGCTCCGCAAAACCTGGCTCTGCCTGAATGAGCCAGTCCAGTCACGGACTGGACTGCAGTGTGCTTCTCTCCCTTCATTCCATCGTATGATTTAGTACACGGCGGGCCCACTGACTACCCTGAGGGCAATGCTTCCAGGGTAGTCCCAGTCGGACGGTGTGCGTGTGTGCGTGCCTGCTTGCACGTGCGTGAGTGCGTTTTTGTGCGTGTGTGTGTGGGGGCAGAGAGGTAAGGGGATAGTAAAACTAATGAGATCCACCAGCTAACATCACCTTGTTAGGGTCAACGGGCGACGGCAAAACCAAAGCTCAAGGGAGTGCGCAATCCACGATGACAGGCAGCATTATTCAAGACATCTACTGCCACTGGAATCATGCTGGAACGGTATCTCCTCTACGGACTCATTACCCACAATCCCCCTGTGTTCTGTCACTGCCACTCAACTGTGTGTGCAAGGCACACTGTGACAGTGCGAGAAGCAAACATAGGAACAACAGCAACAAAATCTGCCAAAGCCTGTATCCTTAGACTTAGACTAGAAAATGTGACTTTCGCTTTCTCTTCCTCTCCATCTGTCTTTCTTTCTCTCTTTTAAAATGTAGCTGTTGGCAATACATCCTGACAGTAGCAGCTTAAACCTCATCTAAATCGGGCCTGCAGCGATACAAAAGTGTATTCAGTGTTTGTGTGCTTAGGTTAGTGATTCCTTTTTTTTCTGTGTTTGTGTTTTATAACCGTAGCCCAGAGACACAGGCAGAAAAAGTTTCCAAGTTCAGACCTGAAACTTGAGTTTAGGTTGCGATCACCAGTTTTTTGGTGGAAACTTTAAATTCCTGACTAGCCTGCTCAAAGAGTCCCTGCTTAATATTCAGGTGGGGGAAGGCATTCGTTATGGCATTAATGGCAGTCAGTGCTGCGTCTCCATCTATCTGCCTTCAACCAAAGTGACAGGAGCTGGAGCGATTGTCAAGGCCAGTTAAGGAGCTTGGCTTTTTCTGTTGCCAACTTGGAGTGCGGGGTGTTTCACAAGTCTCACTGCATGAAATTAGATTTGCGCCACTTCTTTAAAGGTTTTCTTGGCTGCCACAGTTTTCTTTCCTTTATATCAGGTCGTCAACACGCTCTTAAGCCTAACTGTATTCATCCCGGCGGATAGAATAAATCCCGATACAATCAGGCGTTGGGTTTTTATTTTAAAATGATTGCAATCAACCTGAAGTGACTGAGAAATAATGGACCATTCAGGGGAGGCAAACGTGAATCATTCTCCCCATCTTTAAGACGAACCAGTCAATGAAATGAGGAGCGGCGCTGAGAAGAGTGGCTCATATTCTGTTTGAAAATGTCGCCAACGCTAATGAAGCATTGCTGTGGAATGAGAACGCTTCAGTGTTTTAATTGCCTTCTCAGTATTATGCGAGTGGCTCTTTACAGGCCCCCTTCACACATGTTTTGAACCCTAAAATCTTGCATGAGAATCGTTTAACATGGCTTTGCCTCTGAAATGTTTTCTATGAAGATGGCTTGGCTGCATGGCCTATATCCTCCTTAAGAAGGCCACGATGATTAGACCATGAATAAACAAGTTGCGTTCCAACGCGACCCGCCCACCTCTTCTCCTCTTGAGCTATATCGTTTGCATAGTAAGTAAATCATATGCAGATTGGGCCATGCATGGTTCATCCTATTTGTAACATCAACAAATGATGCTCCTAGATGCAAATGGTGCTGTTGCATGCAGGCGTCACATCAACTCAGAGAGTAAGCATGTGTTAAGGCACTGAACACAGTGTTCACTGAAAGAAGGTGCAAATGGGAGTGAGGTTCAATATATAACCTTGAGAGTGTTAGCTTAGTGCTATTTAAAAAAAGAACAGGCTTGGAAAAACTGAAATAACCCTGATATCTTTACAACTACACTCCTGTTGAATATCTTGTCAGGAAAATTGATCACAAAAATATGTGAATTAACGTCTCATAATCAGTGAACAAATGGAAAGACTAAGAAATGCAGAGGTGTGGTCATAAATCCTGCCTTGGCCACCTGGTCCTGAGGGAATCTAGACTCCATCCATTCGACGGGCTTCAAGGAGTAGAAGGATATTGACACAATGGAATGACTGAATCGCATGGAACATTATTTTCTGATGCTAAATAGGATACAGCGAGATATCTGCAAATTGGCATTTGGCTGTATTACCCAGATCAGACGAGTTGCGTAATTTTTGACCGTTTGCTGGGTTAGTATTTGATTTCAGACAATCAAGCGCCATTGCAGAGAAATCTCGGGGTGTCCCTTTAATGCACACCTTGATGACCCTCAACAACATAACTCGAAGAAGTGCAGCTTTCTGTTGGACACTTGATGATGTATTAAGCTTATGGTGATATTATGATGTATTAAGCTTGCTGATATCGATAGATGATATCTATATCTGTGTCTGTGAAGCTCCAAAGTTTTTCATGGAGATACGCCCACTGCGTGCTCCACTCAATTCCTAAATCGTTAACAAGGTTGGGTGGGCAGCAATTCAATGTGATTGTTTATTGTCTGACTGGTGTCACAACAATGTGAAAGGAGACAATATCCCGTTATGATGCAGAGCTCTGCTGTCTAATTAGTAATCATGGCTATAAATATGCCTGAACATTGTTCTTCGCAACATAAAGTTTGAATACATCAGAGAGAATTTTATTCGGGAATCTTTGATTAAAGTGTATTATAGCTTAAATTACCATACCACCGCAGTGTAATTAATCTTAGCACGGCTATTAAGCTCTTCGGTAGAGATTTTGAATTTACAAGCAGAGGCGGTGCTGTACATATCAATATGCTCTCATCTCCGTATAAATATTGATTAAAAATGCTAAATACCCTCGCCCCGTCTAAGAGTAGAGGATCTGGGGGTAAAGGACAGTGTAGAGCCCCCCCACGGACAGATACTGGGTTTGATCCTCAAGGTCTGAAAACACACCTGACGGCCCCCTTGAGCAAGAGGCCGAACCCCAACCTGCTCCAACCTGTAGTTCAGACGCCACTGTGAGTGGCTTTGGGTTACACTGACTGCTAAATCCCTATTCCGCAGCCTTTGTTGTCGTTGGTTTAAAAGCCCCCAGTAAAAGCAGGGTTCCCGGGGCCCTCACCTCGTACTCATGGGCGGGTTCCTCCTCCACGTCGTAGCAGACCGTCTGGATCTTCACCTCCTTCTCGGCGCCACTGCCGTCCTCCGCGGGTTCCTCCATCTCCTCCTCCTCCTCCTCCTCCTCTTCCTCATCCTCCCCCGCCGTGGACCCCCCGTCGGTGAGGGCCCGGCCCTTGCCCTCCGTGAAGGTGGTCTCCAAGCTCTCGCTGCGGCCTGAGTCCTTGCTGTGCAGGCTGACGTTGTCGGTGTACAGGATGAAGCCCGCTGGCCGGTAGAAGGCCTCCACGGCCAGGTGCAGCGACGTGGCGTCCAGGAACTCCTGGCTCTTAGTTGGGGCCGGCCGGCTGTGGGGGCCGGCGTACAGGTAGCCAATCAGGTCTCCTTGCCGGTGGTACTGCTGCTGCTGCTGCTGCTGCTGCTGCTGCTGCTGAAGCTGGTGGTAGTTGCCGTGGTGAACCACATGTCTGCTGGAGGTCTTGTCCAGCAAGGGGTTCTGGAGCTCAGCCAGGCTCTCCATGATGGTGGGGGGGCCAGAGGGCAAGCGGCTGCTGGGTTAAATATCCAGGAGGCTGGGACCTGGAACAGAAAGAAGCCATGACCTTTCCGAGCCTCGTAGCGATAGCTCACCGATGCCCCCAACACATTAGTTAGGGGAGGACATCGAGAATATACTGCAGGGGGAGCCGCTGCAGTACCTACTCTGGTTCAGGATGAGCTTAATCAGGAGAAATTACACAGAATGAGTCCAATGGTACCCAACATGGAAGTAGCGATTGTTAAGCAGTGGTGCATGAGACAGGCTGAGCCCTCACGTCGCCATATGCCCTATGTTTATATATTGCCGCTTACATAACTGGATTTGTAACACCACAAGCTCGACCCTATCCGCATTAACTTATAGAGTGCGTGTGTGTGTGTGTGTGTGTGTGTGTTTGTGTGTGTGTGTGTGTGTGTGTGTGTGTGTGTGTGTGTGTGTGTGTGTGTGTGTGTGTGTGTGTGTGTGTGTGTGTGTGTGTGTGTGTGTGTGTGTGTGTGTGTGTGTGTGTGTTTGCTTGTGTGATTAGAGGTGTTATGGAAAGCAGCTTAAAAGCATCAACATGCAAATAATAACGTGTAGGGAAAAAGCCCATCCAGACCCTATATAGACACCATTTGCAAAGGCTCAATTCCACTGCCTTTATAATAACAGAGCACTCTCGTCCATTCTGACAACGTGACGAGATGCTGACAGGTTCAACACAGCGCTGTCTCCGATTCTTTTTCATCTCCTGGCCTACAATTTCTAGTATTGCTTTGTTTCTTTTTTTTTGTTGCTTTCGTACTCCACTTTTGAGATAAAACCGAAGTACAAACGCAACACACGCATGTTCACAACAGATCCAGCAGGGACCAACACGGCAAGCCATTGCTGAATTAGTTTGGACTATCAACAGCCATACACGCCCTCAATAGTTTCTCTCTCTCTCTCTTTCCATGACATTTTATAATTGAATGATTTGATGATGATTTTATTATGTTTTAAGTTAGTCTTTATTGCTAGTCGCACTCTTGGAATTAATCGGTAATAAACATCGTGCGCTCCTACCAGTCAGGAACAACACCAAATGTCTAAAATATATCCAGAATGGTCAGCATATTACAGTTGTTACCTTGGCTCATACCTGTTGTATAAGAATCTGCGGCGGACGTCTTCATTCCTCAATCCTCATCCTTCGAGGCTCGCGTCAAATCGATGGATGAGCACCAATGTCCAAATTCAGAATTGGTAAAAAAAAAAAAAAAAGATCACCGAACAATAGCGACCAATTTTGGAAAGTAGTTTTCTGTATGTCGATATGCATAGTCTCGGACGCCGAACTCGGCAGCGTGTGCCTGGGAGGACCAGGACGGCTAGACTAGACGGAGAGGTAGGTATTTGCGCTCAACATCACGATGAGCGCAGCCTCCCCACAACTCCGCCAGCGACTCTGCCAACTGATTGGCTGCAGGAATCCGCTTGAACGGCCGTTGCGGACATTGATGTCACAATGTTTCTATGCTGTTCAACATTTTCAAATTCGATCTTCCTTTCAGACAGCGTGACATGGATAAATTGCTCACGAACTAAGTATAGGTTAACTTGAGTCCTTTAAAATCGAGAGATTGCATTCTTTGAGAAAAACAACAACAGCAGGTGATTCACGGCCGTGTTTCATCATTGTTATTGTCTACTACTATGCCAGTACAATTGTGGGCTATAGATGGCAGCAACTTGAATCATCTACCAAGCAAACAATAACTCTTCCCTGGCGATTCCCACCAGGGAACACGTCCTGAATAAACCACTATTAAATTCAATCTGCATTTACATTTGATGAATATTTCATATCACAGGATATGCATTTATCATGAGTACGTCAATTTAGTTGTCCCCTTCAACCGTCCTGGCCTGTGGCTTAAAATGGATCACATTCTAACAATTTATTAAAAGTTATCTACATATCATGCATATGGATGAACTTTTGATGCATACACAGGAAAGCACACACACACACACACACACACACACACACACACACACACACACACACACACACACACACACACACACACACACACACACACACACACACACACACACACAACCACTCACCCAAACACACACACACACACCAACAAGTATCTTACTTTATTCAACTGCCCTGGGAGATGATAACGATTTACCCCAGCCTGATTTACAGAGTTGTATGTGGCTTGTGGTTCATGGAGCCCTAAACAGCCATCGAACCACTGGACGCGGTTCCCATTCACAGGGGAGATTCATGCCGTATTCTGCACAATTGATCCATGAAAGTATCCACGGCCTTAGTAATGTGCTTGGCCGCTGCTCATTCCTTCCTTGCGTCAACGGGAGGGGGACACTTGGCGCCGGCCATGAGAGCAAGCGCTGACGGTTGAAGCCGTCTCCTGCCTTCATACGGCGGCGTGGGGAAAATGGCCGACGCTCCCAGAGCCACCTTGTGTTCAAAGGGAAAGGTACTGTGCAACGTGGCGGGAAGAGACGTCCCTTTGATAGACAGCGCTCCCTCAGGAGGAAGCAAATGCATAAAGTGCTTTGGGAGAGAAGTGGGGGACGGGGGGGCTCCAAGAGTTGAACAACACCTTTTATAATCCACTCCCTTCCTCGCCTGCAACACAATCATTTCCTCTTTTCCGAGCCTCTCACACCTTCCCCTCCCATTAGCATTTGCAGAAACCCAATTGAAAACGCTGTCCCATGGCACAACATTACTGCCAAGACAACGTGGAGCCGCTTGGAATTGTTTAAGAAAGAGCGATGGTCACATGATGTGCTTTTTTAATCTCAGCGCCGCTTTAGGGCGAAGTCGATGATTCTACTTGGACCGGGTCCTGCTGCCAGCTTCCTGGCCGAACCACCGTGACTATTAATGGCCCACACTGTGAACTATTCTTCTGCTCCATTTTCCACTCCTCCTCTCTATATTTAGGCTCCAAGTGCCTACTGTACACAGTAGATGAAAAGGAAATGGCGTGTGGTTCACAGTCTGGTGATCCTAACAAGGACAAAGACATTGATGGGGAAATGCGTACGAAAGGGTAATTTTTAACGTTTGCTAATGTTCGGTCCTGGTTGACTTTGTCTCAGAGTGAGTGGGAAAACCTCCGGTCTTTGCATGTTCCTCCTGCTGCGGTTATCTTGCATAACGACTTTTCAGAACCTCTCCCTCAGCCAATGCTGACCACGTGAACTTGGAAACGGTCCCTGGGGCCCATTAACCCAGCCTTAATCATTTAAACACTTTTTGAGAATTAATCGTCCTAATCCGATTTGCAGGGAACGTATCAAACCACTTAATTTGATCTGAGCTAGCCGGCTTTTGTCAATAAAGGAAGGGATTTAACTGGCTGTTCCCAAAGGGATCATTCAACGCTCATCCTATTTGATTAAACACTGAAACCAAGTGTATGCTATGCTAACGTCTCCGACCACCTACCCAGCCCCAGGGCTAAGTGGGGACACAATAACACTGAGGCAATATCTAAATCCTATCTGGTGGGAATCTACGTCGTCACCCTCTCAGTTCGTTATCTAGCCCATGCTCATCTAAGAATAGCACCAGTTCAATCCAAATGATTGGGAGGGACCTTTCCACCCCCGGGTTTAAGTAGGACATCAGCAAGCTTTCCACAGCACAGCACCCATAAAAATAATCACCATTTTTGACATACCGGCAGCCAGGTGTATTTGTGAAATATATCTCTAGATGAAATGTTGTGGCTGCTGTTGTTTGCTGCAGACATCAGTGGTGCAACCTTCCTGGGGCTCCCATCAGGTGCGATGCGAGGCTGGGTTTGTTGAAAGGCTACGGAGGAATAGGGATGACGGTTTTGAACTTCCTTTTCCAGGCAGACAGGCAGGCCTGTTGCCTGTCCCAAGCTGAGCCCCTCTGGCTGGGCCAGTAACAGCTGTGCATCCCCTCTGATCCACTGGTTTTAAAATGAGACATTTGCATGCAGGTATGGTTGGAGCAAAGGGAGGGAGGTGGAGTAAAGGGAGGCAGTCGGGGTATTAAATTGAGTGATGGAGGAGGAGGAATCCAACCCAGACACCTCAGAGTGTGAAATCGCTTCTCTTAAACGGTGACAATTTCGTCACATGCAAGCAAATTAAACCACGAGGCTTGAAGGCTCACCATAAGTTGGATTTATATGCTTTGCATTTAATTCATTTGAAACACATCACTATTATTATAAAGAATTAACTTCAGTTATTTGTATCGGCTCAAGGACATTCAAAGACATTGATTTATAGCTTTCTTTCTTCCAAAGCAAATAAAACAAGTGTGACTCCTTGGCTGATCTGCCGCTTAAACATAACAGCCAGAGGATGGTAACATTATTAGATGCAATTTCATTATTGTCTTTAAAAGTTGCCCGCCGTGTTAGTTTTCAAGGTCCTCATAAATGTTTTAACCTAATTATGTTTAAACGAACCAAGGTTCTGGAAGCCCGCCCAAGTGGTCATGGGGGCGGTGCCAAGGCAATGGAAAAGTGCAGAGTCCAGCAGGATTGCTGGGAACTTGTGGCAATGTGATTATCTTCTCCACAAACTGATCGGATCCGTCTCATTAGATCAGCTCACTCCCGAGTGAAAATAGACAGATTCTTCCTGTCCCAAAACACTTATATCACTTAGGGCTTATTGTCAAAAGCAAATCTTCGATGTAGCTAGGCTGACAGAGCTCCGTTGCTAAGGGTCCGCCATGGGAGCCATGCAGATATGAACGACAGCCCCCCAAAGTCAATCAAATGTCCCTCTTCCTCCAAGAGAAGCAAATGCAATAAGGATGATGGGGAGAAGGGCTGAAACTCAGCAGATCCTTGGCAGGAGTACAGTAAGCAACCGTTCCACCCCAGCGAGAGGTTCTGTTTAGATTAATGGCTTCCTCTGCGGTGAGATCTCGAAATGTTTTCCATTAATGGAGCCCCGATGATAATTTATTTGGACAGTTGCACCGTTACACTATGAATAATGAAGTGGTCGTAGGATCATTAAAGTGATGGATTCCCTTTAATGTTGTTGTCTTGTCCCACATACAGCTAAATACCATATATTATAGAGAACAACATTATGCGTAGTATCGTAACATATGGATTTGAAGAAGCATAGAAAACAAACAATAATCCCAGCGATTTTATGTTTACAACTCGTCTGTGATTTGTTCAGGATTAAAGATAAAGAGCTTGATTGGATTTCTTTAGGAACGGCATTGTCCGCATCGATTGTGTGACAGGCTAATAGCCTTCTACCACGTCATGTTTTAGGAAACCAGGCCAGCCAGGTTGGCTTTCTAACTTAATCTCCTTCCTCCATTAGTGTATAAATAGACAGCATTTAGCAAATCCCGCCATGTCAATGTGTCTCTGTTGGATGTCGCCGGGGACCTGTCTAGCATAAGTTTGATCTTCTCAGTCAAAGTAACAAGCATGAAAATACCTGCGCCAGACTCCATCATCACAAGGGTGTAAAGTCGGGGGGTTATCTGCTGCATGTATAAAAACACCATGGGTGCAACTCATAGACAGCCTGTCTGTTAGCAAGAGGATGAATTTCTCGTGGTCATGAAGCTGCAAAGAGAGGGAGAGAGAGAGAGAGAGAGAGGGGGAGAGAGAGAGAGAGAGAGAGAGAGAGAGAGAGAGAGATAGAGAGACAGTGAGAGAGAAAGTTATAAATAGGTAATCTTTTTGAAGCCACTGTGGGCAAAAGGAGGCGCTCTTTGCTTCAGTGAGTCATAGCGGGTGTCTCCTTGCATCATGTCAGCTACCTGGGTCTCTGCATCTGTCACTGTAGCACCGACGCCCACGCAGATCACACAGGCGTCGTGGGACACACACACACACACACACACACACACACACACACACACACACACACACACACACACACACACACACACACACACACACACACACACACACACACACACACACATAAGCACGCACACACACACACACCAACTTCCTCTTTCCAGGTAGCAGCTCTCATAAAAGGATTATAAACCCAAGAAAAAGTCCTTCGTAGTAGAAATACTCAAAATTCCCCTTATGGGTGCAGTTTCCGTTCGAATGCCGACCAACACATTTGTGGGCATGTAACTGACACCTCTTTACAGTGCGCAGTAAAACCGAACTCTGAACGGTGAGCCTGGTACCCCAGTTGTACCGGTAACCAAGCCCATACGTTGCATTAGACTAGGCATTATGGTTTGATATTCTGTGTACATCTCCTCCGCTGCCGTCTGCTACAGTTATTCTAATCGATACGTTCAACCAATGCGTTTCGACGTCCACCCAGCTTGTTAGCACGCCGCGGATCTGGAGCAGGGTGTGGAATTGTTCCTCCTGAGCTCACTGCGTCCGCGCCCAGCGTCGGTGGCTCCTCACAGGGCAAACAGAGGCGTTACTCCTGGACGAGGACCCATGGTGGCGGCTGCCAATCCCCCACTCCCGGCGCAGCTGTGACTAATGGAGAATTCAATCGGCTCGGGATTCTGAGAGATGGTCAATAGTTCAGGAGGAGCTGCGTGGAGAGGGTGTGCTCACACGGCAGCTCATCTCCTCTCACTACACTTCAAAAGGCCATTAATGGATCCACGGCGAAGGGTGTGTGTGTGTGTGTGTGTGTGTGTGTGTGTGTGTGTGTGTGTGTGTGTGTGTGTGTGTGTGTGTGTGTGTGTGTGTGTGTGTGTGTGTGTGTGTGTGTGTGTGTGTGTGTGTGTGTGTGCATGTGGTTGTGTGTCGTATTCTACCCCACAGTAAAAATATTAATAAATCCATACCTTCACAAGACTCGAGCTTTGTCGGTGTGCTAGGCACCATGGTACTACGCTCAACATGAAATGTTCTGTAGGCTTGGCGTGCTTAGTACGAATCGATGGCTGCTCATGTCCAATCAAACCCAAGGGAAGACCAGAGGGGGGGGCGGGGGGGGGGGGGGGGGGGGGGGGGGTTAGGGGAAATCGTCAAGGAGCCAGAGGAAGATGGATGAGGGTTGCTTCAACCGCACTCATTGGCCCTCAGCTGTTCTGAGGTGTTCTTTAAGAGCCCGGCAGAGCTCGAGGGATGCCCTATCAGCAGGATCTGCTATCTCCAGGCAGAGTTGTGCAGAGGAGCAAGAGCAGACAATTGGTGTTGTTAATTCTGTCAGAATGTGGTGTTGTGTTGATATTAATAGCACATATTTTCACGATGCATAATTCATCTCTTTTCTCCGTCACCAAATCATCGGGATGTATCTGTGGTGCCAAAGACACATCATTTCTTTACTTGTAGCGTTTATGTTGATCCATTGGTGGTGGTGGAACAGATGTAAGGCCCAGTACTGTTAATCACACTTTTCTCTGCATGTAAGATAAACGAGTCTGTGGTTATGTCGCCGCTCAATTGTCCTGTAAGTGTAGCAGTGCTTTCGGCCTCTGACAACGCTCAGCCCTGTATTATCAGAAGTAGGTACAGATTAGGAGAAATACATCATCCAACGTCTCACATCATCCACCACCGCGTTACAGACAGTAAAGTTGTGCCGCGGGCCTTTGGCGGCTGAAAGCATATACATATTTCATCGACATATCTATATTTTATTTTAAGTGCTCATTAAGGTGAGCGATGGGCTCCCATCTGGGGGGTGTCTAATCGGTTCCGGTTTTAACCTGGTATGCGGGCGTACCGCCGGTGAACTGGAGTTCTCGCTTGACACTCGCAGGGGAATATCCAATTTATGAAGACATCTTCGGCTCATCTCGCCCGGCCCATTCGCCGGCTGGAGACAGCCATCCAATAGCCCATGCATGATATCATCGTCTCCTCTCCGCCGTCTATGTTTTATGGAAAGCAGTGTGTCTTGGCTCATGTATTTCAATAATAACAATAATGTCCCCGGAAAGTCTGGGCGATGGGGGGGGAAGGGTAGGGGGGGGTGGTCGTTGGGGCTAGCAGCCGTGACACGTAGCTCAACATCTCAACTGACCTTATGCTGTTTGAAACCATATGGAGTGTTTAAGGATCAGCTGGTATCAGATGTGGTGTAATTGACAGGGATGGGAAACAGACAGACAGTTCCCCTGAGCACTGTGTCTCTGTTTGTGAGTGTGTATCGTGTGTGTATATTCAATAGGTTGCAAAAGAAAAAAAGAGGGGTATCCATGGTAACCTAGACATGGGGTGAGGAGGATGAGGGAGGCAAAAGAGAAGGAAAGTTTGTTATTCGTACCTGGTAACGGTTAGACAGTAAGTACCGAGACAGGTCATTAAGGAGCAGGCAGGGGTTAGACAGTCAATACAGAGACAGGTCAGGAGCAGGTAGGAGCTAGCTAGACATTGAATACAGAGAGAGGTCATTAAGGAGCAGGTAGGGGCTAGATAGTTAATAGAGATGGGTCATTAAGGAGCAGGTAGGGGCTAGACAGTCAATACAGAGAGAGGTCATTAAGGAGCAGTAAAGGGGCTGAACATGTTGTTTAAGGATGCCCACAGGAAGGCGACCATAAATAATACAATACATAAATAACTGCAATGTGTCTTTAATGACATACACCTTTGAAAGTTGTGTGGATGCATTACCTTCTTGACTGACATTTAATGGAATCCATTTTGAAGATGAACAAAAGTGGTATTGCATGCATTATTCACAATTGGCTTTCCTCAGAATAGATGGTAAGTTATCATTTTGACATGTATACAAATGCCATTTTATGTATTCTTGAATCTTTTTAGTAGAGACAAATTTGCCAGACTTGTTAAGGATATGTTTGAATACGTTGACCATGTCTTCCCAAAGCGTGCTACAGAATGCCACTGTAGCACGCTGCACGCTAGCATCCCCCCATCATGCACTGCTGCTGCTTCTCCCGTGAGGGAATGTGAGGCTTTGTGACATGCTGGGGGGGTTCATCGCTAAGCTGCAGTATAAAGCAGGAACCTGAATATAGCTCTAGCTAGCGCTGTCCCCTCGCATTACCACCATCCTTGCTCCTCCAGCTCACCGGGAGTGACAAGGGTCAAAGTTCATGCAAGGTCGCCGAGAAGTGTACGGAAAGTTTTCGGCAGGCTAGTCGATCAGGACACTGCAATCACCTGACTCGTCCGATAGTAGTTTGATCGATGAGGTCATAAGCAGGTCGAGGATGCGGACTAAAGACAGCCCTAGGACACCGTCCAATGGGACTCCATTTGGCTGTTTTCACACAGTTAGCCGATCCCCAGAGTAAGCCGAGCCCCAGCCGGCGTTCCCCCTCAGGTGTGCCGGCATCGACGCACACATCGTATCCTATTAGGACGAGCAGTTGGCCTCTCCCCCGGGGTTGGCGGCGCCCAGATGGCGGCGAGAGGCGCGGTTAGAGACGTTTAGCACCTCCGGGGGCGTCAGACCGAACGTAACCCGCGGTCAGCCGACAGATGACGGCCGGCCCCGCCGCGACAGGACCTGAATATTCAGAGGAGGATTCACAACAGGAGGTGCGTCCGGGAGCAGCAGCAGGATCCATGGGCTCTTCAGTGTGAGAAATGACAACAGTGCTGATGCAACGTTGAGTTAAAGTCTATGGTTTGAAGTTTTACTATGAGATGTTCTGATGAGAAGATAGGCTACTTGGCTGACTATGGGGAGCTTCAAGCGAACGCCAGGCAATGTACAGTAAATGAGATTCGATGGGGATTTTCCATGATTAGATCTTCAACTTTTTGATTGAACCGTCTTGGTAATTTTCCGATGCTGATTTTTGCGATTTCGGTAATTTCCTCTTGCATATTGATCAAAGCAATGCTGTTCCTGCCGTCATAACTGCCAACCACATGACAGCTACTATGGTAGAAAATAATGAAGTTTTAAAAGGATATCTCTACCAAATGTTGGAATATATTAGTAGAGAGAAATGTACCAGCTCCAGACCCTGTTCCATCGCTATTCAACACCTCAGAGGGTCCGCAGTTGACCGGCAAACACTCAGACAGATCCCTCTGTAGTCAATGACATCAGTCTATTTCTCAGTTCACTAAATAAGTATAAGTAAGGTCAACTTTAAGTATAAATTATACAAGAATACAAGGTAAATATATTTACAATGGAGCCAAATGTTAAACACTATGGATATTACCTGGCGTTCCTGTGTCTAACTTCCTGCTTTCTGATGAACCCCGACGCCTCATGTGAATGGATCTTACAGAAAAATGTGTTACCCCTATGGTTTCTGATCTGTGGCTTTAGAATGTATATTCCGTAGGCTTCAAGTTAGAGTCAAGTTAACACATTTTTAAATGAATATTGCTTTCACAGGGCTCATCTCTTAAACCCATGTGGTAGCCTAAGTCATGGTGATTTAAGATCAGGTTAATAAACAAGGCGATGAATGGATTTGAATCAAATACCACACTTCATATAACTGTAATGATTAATATGTAACTCTTTTGTATCTAATGCTTGCATGTATGAATGTATGTATCGACGTGGGGAGTGAAGATAGATGTTAATGGGGACTAAGGAGGGCCCGTAGATTTGATTTTAGAGGTCTGTGATTGGTCGAGGGAATCACAGATGCTGGAGTTACCTCAGAGATCCAGGGCCGGATGGGCCAGCTCTTTTGCAAACAAACTCATGTGATTTTGTTACTCTCTGCGGTGACAATAAAGCCTTGATCATTCAACCCTAGTCCTTCTCGACCTCTCGTAATGAGTATCAGACCATGGGTTTCATCCATGACACTACCAACTATGTACAAGCTACGTTCATATTCAGCATCGCTGTCCAAATCATCCGATCATTTTTTAAGGACGGAAATGTGTTCCGAACAGACCGCTTTTCATTTAAAGTAAAATATTTAGTAGCCAGGAAAACACAATTACTATCTGGTGTTACGGCTCTGTAAAGGGGAACTCTCCGCCCAGTAAATAAACCGCCACAGAGAGAACACCGACGGCAACATAATATTCACATCACGTCATTTCTTTTCTAAAGCCATTAAATCCCAGTTCTGAAGGGCTACCCGGGTCACATTATGTAACCACAGACCCCGAAGGAAAAACAAACAACAAAGTTAATCTGAGGAAAGAAACCTTTGGAAGGAACACAGTAAGAAGCTCTGCTCCATGGGGAGGAAGGATCCCTCTGGAGTTAGGAGTGCAGTAAGTCCCATAATGGTAGGGTAAGGCTTAGGGTTAGGGTAAGGATTAGCTTTTTAACACAATGCAAGACAGTGCGTAGGTTGGCCAATGTTGGAGTCAGCAGGGCTATCGCTGGTTGGGAACCAGACAAATCTGCAGGCTCATGTTTTATTTGCACTGGCAAATGCTTCTTGTCCCCCTCCCGTTCAGACAGATTTCCAGCACCGGCAAATCACAACAGTCAATCGAATGTAATTAAGGACGGTTTAACACAATGATAGTAAAGAGGAGCGACCTAGGGGCGCGCTGTTGAGGCCTTTTCATATCCAAACCAAGATGACTGGCACTGATGTGTCACACGTTCTGTTGCTCTGATTGGTTGTAGGTTATCCAAATGTTGCCAGAGGCATACCGCAAATTGCCTCAGAGGTTCGAGACTAATTTGCATTTGCAATTTGGTCTGGCGATGTCGGGCTACCTTATCAGTCATTAAATTGTGTCGAATCAACTTCATAAATTGCTGAGCCGTCAGCTGATTTCTGTTGATTACAAGCAGCCCCACTCAGCCATGACAGCTAGCATTAAGAGCAGAGACATCGTCCATATTGGGAGAGCAGTGTAGCGTTTAATAGTATTAATCAATTAGTATTATTCATCAAAGTCATGAGCGCCGATGCCCGACTCCAGGGGCTTCCTGAACCACCGTCTCACCCTACCTCAGTGGCAAAACATTTGCCTGCTTTATAAAATTACGTCTATTTAAAAAAGCTGGAGAGATTTGGGAGGATTAGCACAGCTGCCAGCTGTCAAAGTCGCCTCCGTTCCATTGGAAGTGCTCTAAAGTGGAGGTCATGTCACATCCATTAATTATATGTCCCCAAATAATTGTGTATAGGGTTTATACATTGTGACGTCACATTGAGCATCCCTTGGTGCACTCTGATGCAGAAGCCCTACTACAGTATAGTTACTGCATATAGAGACCAGCAATAAAATGACCAAACCCCCGGATGGTGGTCTGCCCAGCTCACGTGACTTTCTGTCTGCGACATTCCAATTTTTGAGTTTGGCTTTTAAATGTTTTTTTGTAAAATGTCTATATCAGCGTCCTATTACGAACTGCGTGATCTACATAATACATAAAGACACATTGCGGTCAACGAGACTGGCGGCATCATGCCTGGGCCTTATAAAGGGAAGGAGTTGAATGGGAGTCGAGGGAGCTCGATTTTAAAGAGTTGTGATTTCAATCAGAATCACTGTTAAATGTTCCTGGGAGGGTTTTTCTAATTAAAAGCCGGAGCAAAAAGCAAAAAGCAGCGGGAGGCACTTAATGTGTTTGAGCTCTGTGTTTTCTGTCCGTCCACAGTTGTACCTAGGACATTTTTTTTTAACAAATGATAAGTTTCTTGATGTGGAAAATTACATTTCATCAGTCAAACCCTGCCAAGATTTTTTTGGGGAGATCAGATACAAACCAAAACTTTTTCAATCCACCTTGGTTGACTCCCATAAAAATGCATGGCTAAGGTCAAGCGTAACGCATGAGGTGGGGGTGACTAAAAACCACACTAATCAAAGGCTAGTATATGGCCTCTGGTTTGCTTCAGTGCCGAATTACAACCACAACCAGTAATCCTACAACAGTCCTCCAAAAGAATAAGATTATAGTAGCTAATTATTTGAGAGAGAGAGAGAGAGAGAGAGAGAGAGAGAGAGAGAGAGAGAGAGAGAGAGAGAGAGAGAGAGAGAGAGAGAGAGAGAGAGAGAGAGAGAGAGAGAGAGAGAGAGAGAGAGAGAGAGAGAGAGAGAGAGACATCACTGGACAGTAGGGTGTTTGGGTGTGAGGCGCAGTGTGTAGTGGTAGGGGACGTGACTACAACAACACACTCAACAGGCCTGCAAGCCCTCGCTCACTCCATTCCAGCCTGCTGGCAGAGAGGGAGGGAACACTGCTTAGGGTGGTCGGCTATCTGCTGCCGCCAGCAGCTCAACGGCCGCTTCTCTTCATGAAGCGTTGGGGCCGTTTCTAAAGCTGGGGTAGTGGGTGGACTCAGGGTCTTTACACTGCTCCTTTCTGCTCCTCTCTCTCTCTCCATCTTGTTTGATCACTTGTTCTCTCTCTCTCTCTCTCTCTCTCTGTCTCATCCCTTGTATTTCTTCTGCCAGAAAAACAATAAAACGGTATGAGCTTGAGTATAAAAACATTTTCTATTTATCCTGCAAGTAAGACAGTTCTGACGCCATCCCAGGCACAGTTCTTTCCAGTGTTGTCGTGTTGGACTCTGGTGAAATCACAGGATGTGCCAAGTGGCTGCTGTATTGAAAGCCGACAGTGCTTTAACTCTGCCCTGTCTTTAGCCTCATTAAGCAGAATAACCCTTGCTGGCAGGGATGCACCAAACAACCCTCTGTTCAGCCCGGCGTCCACTCTACCCCATTACAATGCGCTATTACCATCTCACGCACAACTCATCTTATTTCTAAAAGGCTGTGTTTCTGAAGCACGCCACAGTCATTGCGTATCATTTATAGGAGGTGTCAGCTTGTTGTATGCGTGATGTATTCACACAGAAGATGCTGTTCAGCAGTTTGGTTGATGGCTCTGCACAGTGAACAACACACATCTCAACAAGCTAATTTGATCTGGAGACACGGCGCTACAGAATGAGGCCATACTAATGATAGGTTGGGTTTAATGGCTTAAAATGTCTGAAAATAGGCCAGAGAGCGGAACAATATATATACAACGGTAAAGCAGGAAAATAAATGTGCTGCTTTAATTGTGATTAACGTTCTCAAATCTAGTATTTTAATTTGAAGAGGTTAGTATATAAAGCGATTATAGTCTTTCTTAATGTATCCATTGTTCAGCTGGCATAACATTTAGTATCATTATTTCATTGCAAATTGGCAGCTGTGATATTGGTTTCCGAAGCAGTACGTCCATGTTTATTGTAAATTGGATTCATCTAAAAAATATGAGCAGGTTTGGCTAATTTGGACAAATCACTGAATGATTCAAGGGAAATAATGGCAAAGACATTTGTTTCTTGTACTGTGGGTTGAATGTGAGGTGTGTGTGTGGATTGTGTTGTGTGTATAACTCAACATATGGAACGCATAAGCATGGGTTTCCTTTCCTTGTGGGAGGCAGCAGCGTTTAGGTTCCGTAATTGCTTCAATAAAACCGGGTTTTCAGCGTCCGAGTCGGAGTCAGGCACGCAGTTCAAAGGGCTTGCTTCCAAATGCTCAGTGCATTTCTCCCCGACTCCTCCTGCTTCATCATATTCTCCTCGCTGTGTTTCCCGTAGCTGCGGTGCTTTGACTCCCATCCCTTTAACAGCGTGCCCTGCCTCTTACAGAAGATTGGCTGGGCTTCTGTTTGAGAGCTTCTGCCGGCACAGCACCGCTGTGACACTTGTCCCCACTTTATTGTCATCTAGCTTCACTCCAGGCTTCTCTTCTTATTAAGCGTCTGTTCCTCTCCTCTCCCCCTCAAAAGGTCCTCCCGCTCAGGGCTACATTTTCCCTTTCCCTTCAAAATTAAATTGGCATTCAACGCCCCCCTTACAATCTTTGCTAATTCTCCTCTCTAACGCCACAGGACACTCAATGTCGAACCGCCCCAGAGAGAGAGAGGCTCTGCAGATTTTCCATTGTGCATTCTTATCTTGTAAGAACGGCTATTGTATCGTGTGGTTTTCTGCCACGGCGCTCCGAGAGTTAGGTGAGACGTCAAAGTCAGAGTTCTTCTGCGAGGAGGAGGGCGAAGGGGTGAGCGACACAAGGGGCGCTTCTCACCGGGACATCCATGATCCAGATCCACCGGTCCATATTAAGGCCCATATCCGTACACCTGAACCACTAGCTGCGTGGAAATACATGTGACGTAGCTCATGTATTTCCCTGGTCCAGGGGAACAACAGTTGACAGCAATGTCGACATCCTAACCCACAGTACCGGGGGGTGGATGGAGTTGGAGATGTGTGTTGAACTATCTGCTTGAATCATTTCATGAACATGTTGGGTGTCACAGGGGCACGGGTCAATAGGTCACACTGAGACCCCCGTGGTGCGAAGGGGCAGGTGGTTTAGGGCGTGGCTCTTGGCACCCAATCACAAGACAGATGGGTTAGTGGCCGGTGTTCTCAGTTAACAATTACTGTCCACTCCAATAGCTGCCTCCGAAGGAGAGTTTGGCGTTGGAGAGACCAGAAACACGGGGGCGTTGGAACGGGGGAAGCTGCTGGAAAACTCGGTATGAGAATTTAATTTTGGACGGACTTTGTCTATGCTAATAAACTGAGCGCCTTGGGCTGCCAACAAAGAGTCTTCTCCTTTACAACCTTGTTTTCTTGGGGATGGAGATGACGGCGGTAGTTTTCAGACAATACAGAGTGTGGAAGGGAGAGGTTGGAGTTCTCAATGAAGGCAAGCTGACGGCTGGCCAACAACAACAACAAACCTTGAGAATGCACACAGGGGGGGCTTATGTCCTTACCTGTAGGGGTCCTGCGTGGGTTTACCATCTTCAAGGATTTGCACACGTCTGCCGGGCCGAGGTGTTTTCTGTGGGCTCACATCCAGACCCTCATTTGCAGACATAAGCCTTGGGTCTTGAGTGTGAATACAAAGTGTACAGGGCTAAATGTCCTCAATAGCCTTGCTTTTACCTTTGTACTCGGGAGTTCTTAATCCACTATCCCCTTGTGTGTCGGGTAATGGCGCCGTGTTGAGAAGACAGTTTTCTCTCCCTATCATTTTTGCTTTGGTCTTTAAATCTCACGCTGTGATTTTTGCAGCTGGTGGTAATGCATGGTAATGATTTCCCCCCTCACCCATGGCTTCTGATTTGGAGATGTTTAAGGTTGTTGTTGTTGTTGTTGTTGTAAAACTTAAGTTACCACCAGACCCCTCGCCCCAGCAAGGGGGAAATAAAACAAGCGACAACACTACCAGTTTTTTGTGCCATTATCAACCAGTGAAATCGTTGTTGTGTTTATCTTTCATTACCACTGCGCAAAAGCCAGTTTGCTAATTGTACCACCTTGTGACTGAATGCGCAGTGGAAGTTATCAGCTACTTACTTCTGGCTCACTTTAATCGCTTACGGTTTGAAAAGGATAATAAATAACTGCCCAGCTGTGATCTCATTCTAATTACATGTACTGCCAATAATTGCAGGAACACGCAGCGCCTGCTTCCGAGCACGCTAGTATACACAGCCTGCCAGGATGAGTGACTTCTCAAAGAAACTACACTCACACTCTTGCAGTTAGGCGTATTATAATGTTTGGATTCAGTTCTTTAGCTCTGGCATTTACTAGTCGATTTATAATGATGGGTCTCAGCAGGGAGTGAGTACATTTTCAGACCCAGAAACCAAAAAGAGAAACTAATATCTGAGATGCCATTAAGGGAAGTATCCTAAGGGCAAACACCATCAGCAATTAATTTGGATTGG
Organism: Gadus macrocephalus; assembly: GCF_031168955.1. NCBI lineage: Eukaryota > Metazoa > Chordata > Actinopteri > Gadiformes > Gadidae > Gadus > Gadus macrocephalus. Next base: position 11,008,662 of record NC_082386.1, read on the forward strand.
TAGCTTACCATAAAATGTAAGGCTTGCTTTATGTGGGAACTGTCATCCAGTCTGCAGCGCTTGTAAAATGTTAACTTAGAGGCACATAAACAACCCCAGTAATGTTGCCTTAATTGAGATTACAGTCGAATGAATGCACAAATAAAACAGCATAAATAAACAGGGGGTTTGAAAGGGGGGGCGCCGTAAGTATATATAGCAACTTAAAGCTCAGAAATAATAGTGTGGTGTTCTTGGTAGACTGAGAGAACAACCAGCTAGATGTACATGTCCCAACTGACATCCGCTTCAATTACAAAAAGTTTGCTGTGGCATTACCACCAACTTTTGAGGCCATTTTCTGCTCCTTCAAAGGTCTCGCTCTGCATTCGTTCTGCAATGCTCCTTTGGCCATCATTAGGAGGAAATGAACTTGGTGCCAATTAACACAGTGCTCATGAAACAAAGAGTGATTGTGTGTGTGTGTGTGTGTGTGTGTGTGTGTGTGTGTGTGTGTGTGTGTGTGTGTGTGCGTGTGTGTGTGTTATCTTGTGCAGACATCGTGTTTTTCGCCTGTGCAATGGAAACGAGCAGAGCTGGGTGTCAGACGGTGTAGGGGTGTGTGTGTGTGTGTGTGCGTGTGGTTATGTGTTAGTATGTGTGTGTGGGTGAGTATGTGTGTACATTGTGCCCTCTGTCCAGCAGCACTCAGCTGATACGAGGAGAAACAGTGTCGTGTTCCCTCCTCATCTTCCTCTAATTAGTTTCCCGAAAATCTGTTCATTACGCTGAGAGAAGGAATACTTAACTTATGGATATCTCACAGTGACCCAGATCCACAGGGTATAACGTTGTCTGGCTGATAAATGATCTTCATCTGCCTCCAGTAATTAAGGTGACATTTCACATGTCAGGTTGCCCCTATGCTAATTCTGTGTTATAGATACATGAGGCATATTGGTCTGCTGAACAAGTTCCTCACACACATACACTCTACATACATTCATTTATTCCTACATACATACATACACTCTTTCATTCATACATACATACACACATACACACACATACAGACATACATACATAGATAGAGAAATTAATTTATTCATGCGTACATACATTCATAAATACATAGATATATTCATTCATACATACATAAATTAATTTATTCATACACACATACATATATACACATGCATACACCCATAGGTAAATACACACACACACACACACACACACATACATCTGTGTTTCAGCTCCATGGCTTCACATGCATCACTGTTATCATGTTTGAGTTCCATAATCAAATATCGGCCGTCACTTAGTCGCATGTCGATGTAATTCATCTACCTTCAATCTACTTTTATTTAATCAGGGTATTGTCAGGGGCTTTATCCCAGTGGCTCTCTGTATTGGGCCAGCCTTGATATCAGACAGCACCGGGCTTATTGCAGAGCCACTCAAGGCTTCTGTTTCCCTGTGGCTGGGTGTCACATTCACACATTGGAGTAAATTAGCTGTCACCAACGCTTGGCTTGAAAGCTGCTGTTATGGCACAGGAATTATTTAGTCTTCGGCCTCGCTGCAGTTTTTCTTCCTTTTCTTTTATTCCCACGTAGCACAGTAGCCTGTTGGCATTTATAGATCAAACAGCCACAACGCGTTGCCTAGGGGGCCAATTTAAATTGGCTTGATCTCCGGATTTTCTTATAGAGAAGGGTTGAAGTGTCAAAAAAGTGTGTGTATATATGTATACATATGTATGTGTATGTGTATATATACTGTATATATAAAAATCTATATTGCAGCTTGCCGTGCGACATGTAATTACTGCAGGAACCACCAAGCTGCTTAATGCTGTCAGAGTAAGAATGTGCTGAAGACGGCCTAAGACCTTGAATATGCCATTTCTGCTCACTTTTCTTACCAAGGCAAATTACTTCTCAATATTCACAAGTAAACAAGTAATGGATACGACAAACACAAATACCACTTTCGATTTGTGAAATGATCAAATGATTGTTTTGGTTCCGTACAATAAATTAAACAAACAAGTGATTACATTAATTTGACACCGGGTCACCTTGATCTGTTGTTTAGCGCACAGGCTAAATCTTAAGAATACATTCATATTTAAGCCATACAGCAAAGTTTAACCATAAACAGAGTGTACTGTGTTGTAATGAGTCTGAGATCGACTAATTAGACAGGAGACGTTAATCACACTAATTGAATTAGTGAACAACATTTGGAGAACTTCACTTGGCCGCCAAAACTGTTGAATTCTTTACAACAAATAGATGAAAATCCCAGAGCATAAAGTGATGCAGCAGTGATCCCTGGTGGTGTTTCAAAGTAGCAAATGCTAACATATCGTATAATGTATTTATTACAATAGCAGAACACACAGAGCCACAATGTAAAACATGATTGATGACATTCAGAAGGACTCCAGTGACAGGACCAAATACTAGATGTGTCTCATTATTTACAGGACATTTCATACAATTGCATTTGCTTCACAGGATAGAATACACCATTTGCTACTGCAATGCTACTAAGAAACTGACAGTGAAGAGAGGTGCACGTAAGATAAGAAAAAATACTGCAAGACACAAAACCATTAATAGCTCAATAAGTAAACCAATAAAAAAAAACTTTATTAGAATAATAAACAATGTAGTGTTTCAAACAATAAATATCAGCGTAAGCACTGAAGTGAGTACTTTTACATGTAGACATGTATATATATTGATGACAATTATTTACATGCTGAAGAGGCAACTACAACTAATACCACATTAGGTGTATCGCCACTGTTCAGTTTATAGTGCCTTTACTTCAGGACTTAAAAAGGCTGGCTCTCACAGTGTAACCACCATCCTGAATCAAATACCAGCAAAGAACATTATCATTTCCATTTTAATGTTGTACTTCTGTTAAACTGATCCTAATACTGCTTTACAGTAGCCCCTTTAAGGCCAACTTCTGCTAACATTCGTCCTCCCTTTAAATGGCTTACCCTAAATGTAGAAAGGTTGACTGTGTACATAAGAATGAATTGGCTGTAGGTTTTTGCTTCATTGAAATGCAGATTGTCTTGTACTTGCGCTAGGAAGTAGCTTGTTGATTCCTTAATAAAGGGAATTGTTTTGTCCAATCCGAGCCCTGGCTCCTTCAAAGTGACCTTCAACATAGCACGTCTAATCCTGATCCCTGCAACCTTACTCGGTAGACACCACTGTTGGTGTGTGTGTGTGCTAGTGTGTGTTTGGGGGTGTGTGTCCAGTCTATGTGTGTGTGTGTGTGTGTGTGTGTGTGGGTCCATTGTGTGTGTGTGTGTGTGACGTGTGTGTGTGTGTGTGTGTGTGTGTGTGTCTCCAGCGTGTTTACGTGTATGTGTGTGTATGTGCTTCAACTTGACAAGAAAAACGCTAAATAAATGCAGTTATTATCACACTTCTACAGCGGGGGCCACCTCTCCTCACCCCCCCATAGCGATTCATTCCGTAGCCATATAAAGTCACCCATATCAATATCTAAGAGGAGCCTTAACAGACCACCTAAACACAAGTAAACCTGGCATGCACATACGAACACCGACGTCCGTCACGTTCAGGGAGGCGGCAGTACGGCCGATCCATAAAGTCACGTGACTCCATTGACCCGGGGGCCGCGACGGAACGGCTCGGAGCGTCTCCATCCTCCGCCCTTCTGCCCACACGCTCTCCATCCAATCTGACCCGCAGACCCCCCCCCCCGTTGCCTGGCAACAGGCGGAGGCTCGGCGTCCGATACGCAGCAGAGGGAAACAGTCAGGGGCTGGCGGGCCGGGTTCCCCTTCAGGACCCGCAGGTCTGAGGGCCCTCGTGTGGGACGCCGCCGGCGGTCTCTCAATAGGAGGGGTGGCGGCCCGGCGAGGCTAGGAGGAGGAGTCCTCCTCCACGCGGTGCAGGGCGTTTCTCCGGAGCAGCGTCTGCAGCGTCTGCACCTCCCGCTCCGTGTCCCTCAGCCTCCTGCGTAGCGTCTCGTTGGTCTCCTGCAGCTTGTGGTTCTCCTGGAGGCACACGCAGCAGGGCGGGACGGTCAGAGCCGTTACCTTTTTGTATGCATGTACTTTATATCGGTGGCCCCGGCCTTTGACCTTAGCTGGGCCCCGACGTTTAGATTAGTTGAACCACAACCTTTGACCCAAGGTGAATCACAACCCTCGACCTTAGGGGAATCATAACCTTTGACCTTAGGTGAACCACTTCATTGTCATCAAGACCTTTCAGACTACCTCATATGCAAACGATATAACGTTTATAAATACACATGCAGCAGGGGCTGAGCCAAGAGTGCCTCGTCTCTAACTATTCCTATTACTGCAGGAACGTCAGCAATGCTGCCGATGCTTCCAGTGTGTTTATTAAGTTAAAATAAACATCAATGGAAACATATGATGGAATGCACAATGCAAAACTCTTTTTAAAATAACAACCCATAACAACATTTTACTGAAAAATATTAATAATTGTCAATGATCTCTATATATATATATATTATATATATATATTGTTTCTATTATTGTAAACTTAACTTCAGGTTTCAAATCCTGCATACAGTACCCTCACGTCCCACCTGTGGTTTCCAGTTCCACAGGTGGAAAAACCCTGCTGTAGATGCCAGACGTTATAGAATGAAATATAATCATATTGTAGGACGTTCAGTTCCAGTTCTTTAGTTTGTGTGGAGCAGTTCCCTGTTTCAGAATAGAATAAGAAGTTCATGTCTCTCGTTCTTTCTGCATTGATGTGCTACATAGGCTACCCTTACAATGGAAATATATATTCTATTGGCGGAAGTTCAGTTCCGGTTCCAGCAGCAGTTCAAGTTAATCCGCTGGTCGGCCGTAGTTCCCTGTTCCTGTCCCCCGCCACACGTCACCAAAAGCAGAACATCTTTGTTCCAGAAAGCACACAAACCACGCTGCAAACCACACAGGTTTACTTTCCTGTATAGGGTTACACATACACGTACAGATCCACAAAACACTTCTCTCACCTAAAGTACATTTAGATGACTCTTTTATCCACAGCGACTAACAATGGTTCATACGTTCATACACCGACGGCAGCGTCGGCCATGCATGGCGAAGGCCAGCTCGTCGTGAGCAGTTAGGGTGAGGTGTCAGGGACACCTCGACACTCTGGGGGGGGCCACAGCCGGGGATCGAAGTCAACATTATCTACCTCCTGAGCTAAGCCGAAGCAAGCAACCTACACCTTTTATTTACGTGCACAACCACACACACACACACACACACACACACACAACCACACTGTAGGCCACCACCGAGCTGGGTCTCACCGTCTCCAGCTCCTCCACGCCCGGTTTGCGGTCCTCCTGCTCCGGGGACCGCTGCACGGTGGACGCCCGGTTCTCCCACTTGGCGTAGGAGCGCTTCTTACGCTGCGGCACGGGGCTGGGGCAGGGGGGAAGGGCGGGCGGGGTGGGCAACAGGAAGGACGGCTGAGGGCGGCCGCCGTCGGCCGGGGGGGAGGTGGGCGTGGCGGTGGTGGCGGCGGCGGCGGCGGTGGAGGAGAGGGAGGGCCACTCTGTTTGGGTGCCACTGTGGACCCTCTGGTGCCTCAGTATCAGCGGGGGCAGCTGCACCGGGGACCCTGGGCTCCACTCCCGGGTCTCGTCTGGCGGGTAGGGGAAGGGCCCGTCCTCCGAGCCTGGGGCGGGACGCAAAGGGTGGACTTCATGCACTTTGAACGGGGACCCTAGCTTTAACACAAGGGGGGACGCTTTAACAGGTACAGATGGTGTACGTGTATTTAATGCATCATTCAAATTATTAAACACTTTTTCGATTTTATTTGCATATTCATTTACTTTTTTTCCTTTTCTTTTTTTACAATTGAAGGATTTTTTCTCTTTTTTTTTTCACTACTTTTCTGCCACCAGATGGCACTAACCACTAACTTGTATCTACTGATTAGTGCCAGTTGGATGACACTAGCCTAGCTCTCCAACATTGCACAATTGTATCAGATTTTTTTATTTTGTGAGTTTTTGTTTGTGTATCTGTTGTGCGCCCCACATCCACGGCCACACCACTTCACCTACCTTCCGGGACCCCTGTTGTTACAGGGGTCAGGCTGGGGCTCGGGCTGTCGCTTGCACACGCCCCTTTCGCGTTCTTCTTGCACTCGAAGGCCACCTGGTCCTTGCACAGCTTGTGGCAGTTCATCCCACAGTCTGTGCAGCCAAAGGAATGCAAACAAGTTAGAGCAAGCACAGAAGCCCTAGGTTCAGCAGCATGCATGCACATGCACATCACATGTTAACCGAAAGTTAATAGTGCACACTGCAACACAAAGCAGTTCTCCTTTGCCTGCCTGCTGCCGTGTCAAGACAAACGTTTTGAGGGCAAATTTTGAGTAAAAGAAAAAAACAATGTGGTCGGGTCTGCAGAGAGCGTTTCTTACATGTGCAGCTAATGTTTGCTATAGAAGTGTGCAAAAGAGAAACCACATGCTGTTCCCTGCCCTTAAGGTATCCCCCCCGCCCCTCTACCTGCGTCTTGGTTTCGACATGCAGTTGTGTGAACTCTCTGTGTCTGATCTGTGGCCAACTGACAGCAAATGGAGCACGCATTCTAGTAGTTGGTTGTCTCGAGCAACATTGATGCAATAATGTAACTTTTACCTTTGCATCTGTAGCCTTGTTTAATGACGCCCCACAACTGTGAAGGAGGAAAGTGCAACATTTGTTTAAGATAACAGTCAGACAATATACGGTAAGGGATGTTTTAATGCTTTACGTTATCAAAACACAAACATAAACCAAAAAGAGACAGATTTAGGGATCATGGTATCGCCACATTCACAGATAAGAACTTGGTAAAAAAAAAAAACACATCTGTTGAGAAACCTTCAAACATAGTACAACATAGTACAACATAGTTCGAGAGAGAGAGAGAGAGAGAGAGAGAGAGAGAGAGAGAGAGAGAGAGAGAGAGAGAGAGAGAGAGAGAGAGAGAGAGAGAACTTCCTCAGAGCTATTAATGATCTCCTCATGCATGCTGGTTGTCACAAACATCTTTGTGTTTGTTTTTGCAGTAGACTCACGAATCCTGAACAGTTGTCACAGAAGGTGGGCTTCATGTACGTGGTCTCCTGGAAGTTGTGGACGAAGCCCAGGCCCAGCTTGGAGCAGATGACACTGGCTCTCATGAAGTAGGCAGTGATCTCATCTCGGCTGATGAGGCCTTCCCTGGACAATCACAACATGTTAGCATTCACCACGAAGTCCACTATCAATAGCAGCTAATCCTAGCTAGCAATTCTTTAGGAAAATCAGAGGACATATTTTTTATCAAATTTTATTGAGGACAGAAAAGTGTACTATATATAAAACAGGTACTTCAGTTCGGATTCATTGCACATTATCATTAATTGCATTGCTCACATTCCGCCCCTCGTGCAATACCCTCCTGATTATGTTTCCACTAATCTGTCCCCCTTCATGTTGGATTTGCACTCCAGAGCAGCATGTCGCGGTGTAAAGCCTTCACCGCGATCAGCACACTCGACTCAGAGCTCGCATGAGAGCGGCGGAGCTGCTGTCTACAGGTGCTGAGTATGAGTACGCTAAGTTGGGGTGCTAAGCCTTTTTGATGTTTCTTTATTTCCTGTTGCTTCACTCCACGCTACAGATTTAACTTCGGTTTCCTCTAAGACAGACCTCCAGACGAGTGAACACACACACAGACAGACAGACGGACAACGTGACCCGTCGGGCCCTATGTGGGGTAACAGCGCCACTTACTTCTCTTTGTCCATGACACAGAAGGAGAAGGGAAAGCTGGCTGCGATTTTCTCAAAGTCGTCCTGGCAGATGAAGCCGTTCTGGTCGTGGTCGTAGTTCTTGAAAACGGACTGTGTGGAGAAACACACGCGTGTCAAAGGGGCCACTGTCATTCTTCTCTGTGAATCGTCGGCGTAACAATGGCCCCCAAACACAGAGTACACGTGCGCTCTATTCTTGACACGGCCGAACCCGAGGGCAGCCCAATGGTTAGGTGAAATGATTGCGCTTATGCAACCAACATCACCGGGTTATTGTTGCCGAGGCTTCAGCGGGGAAAAAAAAAAGGCACTCACGTCCACCATTCTCTGCACATGTTTGCTGATGGTCCGCGGATCTGGTTTGGGGGCTACTCCCGGGGCCCAGTCCACTACCATTGGGGGTCTAGATGGCGTGACGGGCTGAGGGACAAAACAACAAAAACCCATAAACCCCCAAGCGACACAAAACCCATTCATCGCCCCAACCTTGAGCAGGTGAACAAACTGTTTGTTATTTTCTGTCGTTAATAGAACACAATTTGGAATCATTATATTGTACTGAATCCAGCCTCGCAAGGAAAACAACACAATACACCACAAAGTGATGTTTGGAGCAGAATAATCAGCTACATTGTTTTACAGATAGCAGGAGAAGAGGATGGAGCGTGAGCGTGGGGGGGCTGCTGATGTCTGGGACTCACGGGCGCCTTGCAGTTCTTGGGCTCTCTTGCGTAGGACAGCTCGTAAATGTCATCCTCTGTGTAGTACAGGTCCAGGGACAGCTGGGGGGCCACAGAGGTTATCAAGTTGAACCAGAGTGAGTACTTTAGGGTACTGAAACATCGCTGTCGCTCGAGCCTCGCTTAAAGCACAACCCTTAAGGTCAAACTAACTCTGTGTGTTTCCGAGTGTTGAAACCAAACAAAAATCCATTCTATCTATTCAACACAAAACTCACACATATGACCTCTATTATTGATTCCATCCTACCTAATCCCTATCACCCAAAGCAGTAATAGCAACAACACTAACAGGCAGGTAGGAGTGAAGGCGTCTCGCTCTCGTCGGGACACAAACCGAGGAACCATCTCGCCCTTGAACACTGAACACCAAACACCCACCCCCACACTCCAATGGCCGGCCTACCGTGAGCAGGTGCACAAGGTCCTTGTTGGCGTCCAGCCGGGGCGGGGTCTGCTGCAGCTGGATCAGCTCGTGGATGTGGCTGTAGAGCGCCTGCAACTTCTGCACGTTCACCTTGTCGTCCTCCACATAGTCCGACATGGCCTCGTTGACGGAGATCAGGTCCTTCAGGTGCACGCCCAGTATGGGGATCTTGAAACCTGCACACCTGCCGTAGGCCTGTCTATAGTTGTCATAGTTCCTACAGGACGACAGCAGGTCTGTCATCTCATTCAGGACCTAGTGACACCGACACCGTTGTTTGAGTGAGTTGGCTCATTTGTCATTCGTCGTTTGATTTCTTTCAGATGAAAAAAGCTCTTTTGGTCCATTTGTTCTCTGAGGTAAATCCACACATTCATTTGAGGATGTATTGGTGATTGTGATCGGTGGTGTACCTTGGTGACCTCGCTGGGTACGTGTGCGCTCGTGTCCTTCAGCCTGGAGATGGAACTGTGACACAGGCCTCCCACCACCGCCATTAGTGTGTTGAAGTTGAGAATAAGATGGAGGCACTGGTAATTACATGTGGACAACACACACACACACACACACACACACACACACACACACACACACACACACACACACACACACACACACACACACACACACACACACACACACACACACACACACACACACACAAATCACACACACACAAATCACAAATCACAAACAAACTCTGACTAGTAGGTAGTTGCATAATCAACCAACATCTCGTTACATAAGCCACTTAAAGTGCTGGCTGCTTTCTACTGAATTGCCCATCGCATTTAATAAATAAATATATATACCGTTTTTTTCATTTTTTGGGGGGGAGAGCTTTTGAGTGTCTTTCCTGCTCTCTTATTGACGCTACGCTCAGAGCGCTAAAATCTTTTCAACAGCTCTGAGTGGGCTGTAGTGGGCAGAACCCGACCGGCACAAGCAAACTACTGCAGGGGATAAGCCAGATGAAAATAATGTGATGGCCGGCCATACTCATCAAACAAAGGGGTCATCATCACCGGTATCCATATCCGTTACCATGGCATCCATAACCACTCAGCTTGGCTCATCTTATTCCAAACTACTAATGTGCATGTTTGAATGAACGGGGCTGGCTTTAACTCTCTCAAAGCGCCTGCTACGACGTACTCCTGCTATTATACGACTCTTAAAATAGCTTGTCACTTGGGGTGCCGGGGAATCTTTACCAACCCTATAATCTGCCACGCTCTTTTCACTACGCGGGTCGTGACCTTGGGTCTTCGACGTGAAAGTGACATACGGTGCGTGGAAACAGGTGCAGGCCGCGAGCGCCCTCTTTCACACGCAGCGCAGCGGACAGGAAAAGAAACTACAATGAGGTTTGCTTGAAGGCAGCCTACCTTAGCCACGTGAATAAACTTGGTGAAAACCTCCGCTCTCAGCTGAGCTGTAGGCCTGCTCAGCACCATGAGCTGCACCCACTGGGAGATACCATTACACAGAGCGATGGAACGTTCCATGGCGGGGATGTCCTTCATGCAGCAGCTGCGGATGTAGCTCTGGTAGTCGACAAACTGGAACAAAATGAAAATAAAACGCTGGGTGTTTTACCAGCCGCCTGAAAATGCAATGCAGTGGTTGTTTCTGATTCCAATCAGCCACAAGCCAGTTGCACTTCTGAGTACCTCTTGACATATGGATGATGTTGCTTTTCCTGTGGTTTAACAAACTTGTCTAGAACGGTTTAGTCCATTAGAAATTAGCCTCGACCTAAACCACAACTTTGAGATCGATATCAAAACGACAGTGACATCAGTGACGCTCCTCATCACAACTAAGTAAAGAATGCAAAACCAGTAAACAAGAAAGTATATTTTGGTATCTGGAACAAAGGTACGGGGGAATATTTATGAAAACCACATTCTATTTATAGCATTTATAGTTATAACCCAATCATTCCATAAAAAGTGCAATGGCGAATATGTGGTAGTGAAAACGTTTTTATACTCACAGATATCCTGCAGAAGGACTTGAACTCCAGGAAGGTGAGGTGTTCAGCCAACTCGATGGGCTCCAGGTGGTCGAAGAGAAGAGATACCTTCCTCTTCTTGCTGCAGTTTGCCTTAATCTTCTGGCTGGCCTTCAACGACCAGTCTCGCTCCCTTCACACACACAGCGACTACAAATCAAGAAGGGTCCTACCAGGCTGCAGTGACCACTAGGTTGTGTGGGAAAGGGCCCATGCTAGGTTAGGAAACTTTCACACTACTATTCTCCTGAGATGTTCTCATCTTTTGAGCCCTTTTCTCCATCAACTGTGTGTGACTGTGTGTGTCTCTCTGTGTGTGTTTGTATGCCATTGTATGTCATTGTATGTGTCTGTATTCTTATAAATAACACCAGAGAAAGAAATCGAGCTTGTTCAAATTGGCATAAAAGGTACTTCATAGACCAAAACTAGTTAAACCTTGCATAACAGTTAAAAGGCAGACATTTTTCCGTAGATAAATCTTAACACATTTGTATTATATTTATTTAGTTAAAGTTGACGGTTATTTTAATTAAATATCTGTCCTCGACTACATGGCAGATCTCCAGTAGGTGGAACCTCCTTAGTTCTGTATAACTCACATCCACTTGGTCTCCAGGAGTGGAGCCAAATGATCCTGTCCTAGGTCTCGGATCAGCTCCTGGAACTGCTCCAGGCTGTCGGACAGGCTGCTGTGCAACCGGAACATCATCCAGAACTCCTGGATCCAGAACCTAGACGGGGCCCGGTTCACAGCGTCAGACCGATCAACCACCATGAGCTTCTCTGAACACATCAGCGACACATGTGGAGATGATCGACCATCATGAGAGCACGGGAGCCCACCTGACCAGGTAGCATATCCTCTGGCACTCGGCGGGCTGTTCGTTGTCCATCGCCGTTTTGACCGTAACCATGGAAGTTAAGGAAGGAAATCAGAGAGGAATTGCCGTGACGCGTGTCGCTGTTCCCTCGGCTGTTTCGACTCATTACTCAGCATGGCTCATCGTTCAAACGTGAAGAGCGAGCCCAAACTCCGACCGGACATGAGGTTCCGTCGTGAAGGCTAGACGTAGAAGCGTCCAGAAGAGATACTGCTTTGCGATCTGCATTTGCATGATACAGCCTTAATCTGGAATAAACACACTGGAACGAGGACACTCAAGGCCTTATCCCATCTTACACTCCATGTCATAAGCACTTCAAAACGATCAGACCGCTAAGGCAACCGCCCGTTGATCGGAGACCCTCAACCGTTTACTTTCCCTACAAAACATGTGTTTAAAAATACACTGACACCGTGGCTCTGGATTGGCAGGAATCAGCTTGAAGTGATGCGCACATGAGAGAAGAAAAAAAAGCTAATTGCGTCATGAGAGCAGAAGTACTGCCTACGCCTTTTCTGGTTGTCAGTCTGCCATGCAGGCTGCTTACTGGCCCCCCTAGTCTCTTTTCTTGATCAGCCTGTTCATCGTCTTTCTGTCCCGGGCCATAGATTGAGGAGGGTTGGATAGAGCTAAACAGGGGGATTTTGGGCTAACCACTTTGTTCTGGGCTTATGCAGGTTAAATACGGGCGCTGCTCGAACAGCCTTTTCAGGTCCTTGATGAGGAGTGTGATTGTGGGTTTGCATGTAAGTGGATGAAGGGGACTTTGGTAAAGGTACAGGGGTGAGTGATACATTACTATGGGAACCCTGGAGGCGTACATGCGAAGGCCGGTCAAATGATCTGAGAAGGCTTTCTGAGGCCACGGCTGAATCGAAGCAATCATAGGGCACAGGCCATGAATTGAAATTATTATTATTTTTTCCATCTAAATCTAAATTGAGTATTATCATTTTTCAATGGGTCATTTTAAATATTCCACAATATGGAAATCCCGGAGGACCCGTTCCCCTGGAACAGCAGGAGACGTCCATTGGTGAGAACGGAGGTGAAAACCGAGAACTAAACACATGCGCTGTAACAATTGACAGCTATGGCTACAATCTGACGCTGCCTATCAAGTTTTCACAGCGTAAGCCACCATGGCAGATTCGCTTGTAAACCCCAAGTGTGAGTTTGATAGGCCGTTGCCACTGACAACCAGATGGAACTAGCACACGACCAGGGCAGATCCAGTCCCTGGCTTTATTTCTGTACTGATACTCCACGTCAAACCGTACTGCATCCACGTCAAACCGCCTGTTGCCTTCATCTAAAAATAAAGGCGATTGTACATTGGATGACATACGTTCACGGGTGATTTTTAAGGATATAGGGTTGTGAGTTTGTCCATGAGGTCGCTGGAGGACATGAGAAGACGGTGCATGGTGAGGGTAATGTTCAACAGGTGGCTGCTCCCACATACACCATCTGAGTCTGTAAAAAAAAAGAGGAGAAAGATCAGCCAATCTGCTCCATGCTAAAGAGAGCAGTGGCCATTAACCGATCACATACACATGGGTTAAATATTAACATCTCAGAAACATGCAGCGTCTTTGCTATGAACATGACTTGTCTGTCCCTCATTGTCTGAAAGATAAATGTCAGATTTCTTAAGTTAAGGCTTAGTTAGCACAGTGTCATAAATTATACAATACTATACTTTGCTATAAATTACTAAAATATATTTGGATAAATGATATCTTTAGGCCCTTTTACGATATGAAAAGTTAATATATGTGTTAATAATATATATAAATATGAACACATTGAACGATTTAATCAATCGCTAATTGATCCAAATAGTTTACTAATCTTCCTCTGTCTTCTGAAGCAGAGTGTGTCCGTGCTCTTCTGAAATGCATTATTATTTGAACTCCTTCATGTGTGAAAGTGCTGTGGTGAATTAAGTGCTCCAACTTAAAGGTGAGGGTCCGGCTTAGTGCTAAGTGACTGTCAGTGCTCTCAGGAGAACGTGCCTAAGTAAGTGCAGCCAAGCGCCAGGTGAGAAGACCCTTAATCGTCTAGACAGCGGGTCGTATCTTAATGCCACCAAGGACGGTACAGGTTTCCATGTTCCCTTTTTTAAACCACATCACCTTGGAAATGGCACAGATGCCATGGCAACCTGCTGGGCTTTAATCTGTTGTTATCTACATGCAGCAGGTCGTAGCGGGAGCTGACTAGCGCTGCCCTCGTATCCTGCGTCGGGGCGTGTTGCTGTTTTTGTCACGCTACCGACACGACCTCAAGCCAGCGAACGGCGCTGACATCACCTCTCCTGGTTTGTAAACACACACAAACAATCCAGTGGCAGGTCGTGTTCTGTCCTGCTCTTTCCCACCGGATTCTTCTGAGCTGTATTCTGTCTTACTTTGTTTTTGGTGAATTGCATGTCACAAACCCAAACATTTGTTTGTTTGTTCCTCCTAACAGTTGCCATGAAGCACAATGACGCATTTAATCAAAACTTGTCACGCAAAAATCCCCGTAGTGGTTTTGTTTCTGTTTGTTTTTGTGCGCCGGGAACAAAAGCTTTACACAAAAGCTTGTGTCCTATAGAGGGAAAAAAAAGAAAAAAGTGAGACGATGCACGAAGGTCCCACTTTGCAGCGCCAGAACAACACGATATGAATCGGTGATAATACGAGGGAGCCGTTCATCACCAGGTTAACACTGAGCTTTGCTAGATAAATTGCAACATTCTTTTTTTCACAACTTTCCTAACGCACACCTTCCCTCCCTATGCCGTGGGGGTTAATCACCAAAGGAAATCCCACAGCCTTTAGTCACTGGCCCACATTAGGAAAACCATCCGTCGCTATGCAAGGACAGCGGCGTGTGATAGCAAAAACACCCGTGCAGGGTGTGTTCCCGGCATAACAGTGGTGTTATCTTAGGCCTTCATCAACTGTTCCAACCTTTCCAACCCGCGTATGAGGCTTTTCCGTGTTTTGACAAGGCAGCACTGGAATGGATGATCCCTTTGTTTTAAAAACACCACCCAAGTTAGACCATTATCTTCCTGCTGGTGGACAGATTTAGGGATCATGGTATCGCCACATTCACAGATAAGAACTAAAACAAACCACATCTGTTGAGAAACCTTCAAACATAGTACAACATAGTTCCAGAGAGAGAGAGAGAGAGAGAGAGAGAGAGAGAGAGAGAGAGAGAGAGAGAGAGTTGGTGATGTCAATGGCTATTGATCGCCAGTGGTAGAATGCTCTGCATTTCAAAGCGGGCCAAGCATCTAAGCATGGCCGTTTGGGGAGGCTGACCTTTGTGCCCGCGCCCCGGCTTGAAGTAGCCATTGGGTAATCCTTCAAATGGCTCCTACGTCTATGTGCTCTCACATTTGAAAAGGGGGCCATGGGCCGAGGGACCTCAGGGGGGATCGCCTGTGATGTGGAGCCCGACTAGTGCAGTTGTGTGGCCTGCACTGTACACAGTATTATGATTTAGCATCCAAACTGAGCATACATCATTACCATGCACATCTTCTAATTATTTACATGATACATGTTAAGAAAAGATGCGTCAAAAGGAAAAAAACTAATGCTACACATTGCCTAAGTGCGTCCTTCTATGTGTTTACAATATGGTTACGATGCAACGGCCATGTCGCGCGCGTGCACGCTCGGAATACACAGCGTGGTTCCCACACGACGATGCCATTCTACCGACCGACAGATAAAACATAATTATGACATGTCACTCTATTTCCAGTCCATTGTGCCACCTCTCCGTTTCTCCCGCTTCACTTTTGTAGCCTGGCAACGGCGATTTGAAAGCTTGCCTCTTGAAAGCCATAATCACCATAAGTCTGAGAGCACTTGAGTTATCTTAGTAAAAAAAAACACGATCTACACTTGAATGATCCACTGTAGCCTTCTGCCTACTTTACTTTTTTTATTTATTTAAATGTATGATATGGCTCATTTGTCCTATGGAATCGATTTTAATCAATACAAAGGCAAATGAAGTGTACAATTCATCGCTGGTATTACCATTAGCAGTTAAACAATCAAGCAGTAAACAGCACAACTAACAATCATACGACAAAACCACAAAACCTTGCTTACAGATTTTTGTTTTATTTTTGCTTAATTTCGGTAAAAGTGACTGTATATTCAAAACCAGCAAACGCTATGTAAAGTGACCTTTAAATAGTGGTTATCCGAATGTTACTGTTTAAATACTTGAAATTGAAGTAGCAAAAACACATGATGGAATGACCTTATTTCAACAGAATTATCATCGCCTTTTACATCCTCATTCTCAGTTTAAATGTCAGTCTATTAAAGCAGTCCAATGAACCAAATCTCCCACATGTCATATGAATGTTAGGGAATGGGTTAACCAAACAATTGTTTGCGCTTGGCACTTGATTCTATTCTTTGAACATCCTTGTAGTGTACGGATTGATCACAGTACGGACAGCAATATATTGTTTATCTTTCTTGTGACAAACGTAGTTATGGATGTCGCTTGGGATAAAAGCGTCTGCTAAATGCCATAAATGTAAATGTAAATATAATATTAAAGTGTAAGAGGGTTAAATAAAACATTTTACAGCCACACAGTATCTCCACAAAGCCACCCTCTCACCTCCCGGTCCAAGCCATCCACCAGAACAAATAAAAACAGACAGCCGTGCCGTTGACGTACCAAAGGTCAGCAAGCAGGCCTGCAGGAGCTCCTCCCAGCTGGCCCCTTTGTTGAGGTGTCCCAGGGGGGGCGTGACGCTCTTGCCCTGGGTCACCTGCTGGCCGGGGCTGGGCCGGTGGAACCTCTGAGCCAGGCCAGGAGGAGAGACCCGGGGCCTGGGGCTGGTACCCACGGTCGACCGCCTTGGTGCACAGAGAGAGGGAATCAGGCTTTAGAGGTTTGTGTGTGTGTGTGTGTGTGTGTGTTAGTGTGTGTGTGTGTGTGGGGGTGTGTGTGTGTGTGTGTGTGTGTGTGTGTGTGTGTGTGTGTGTGTGTGTGTGTGTGTTTGCGTCTGTGTGTGTATCTCTGACTGTTGAGATACTTGATTGAGTGTGTTTGCAAAGTAAAAAGTGCATGTGTTAGAGAGAATATAAATAGTTTATGACACTATTCAGAAGGAAAGATGTTTTAAATCTGATTGTGTGTGTGTGTGTGTGTGTGTGTGTGTGTGTGTGTGTGTGTGTGTGTGTGTGTGTGTGTGTGTGTGTGTGTGTGTGTGTGTGTGTGTGTGTGTGTGTGTGTGTGTGTTCGTTTGTGTGTCTGTGTGCGTGCACGTGGGAGTTCGGGTATGTTGGGAACAACTAAAAAACTATAGGCTACTGGAAACAATAATGTACATTTTAAATTGGAAACAATAGTTTACATTTTGTATCTAAAACATAAAGCTATGATTTAAGCATCGATACTAACACGTTGGAGTGGAGCTGTGCTATTCATTGTTCGCATTTCCTTCCTTTTAGAAGGGAAACATTTTTGTGCGGATATCCAGAGCTCCACTCTGAAGTGACCGGTAAGAACAACAATACAGTAGGCTGCATCGACTGGGATTATAAAGTGTCAATGCATGAACACGATAAACATAGCCTACAAGTTTAGGTTTCAGAATGAGACAAATACACAAGGCTTTAACAAAAGATGTAAAACATAATTATGTCCTTTAAATTCACCATGAAAAGACGAGGAAAGCCTGCTTTTCTATACACTGTCACAAACGCAATGGCTAATTAAAAATTGTTAATGACTCTAATCACTTTAAAATCTCTGTTTATCCTCAAACATGTTCACACTCTCTCTGAACGATTTTTTTGTTTTTGTTTTATTTTGTTTCACAAAAGTCCGATCAAAAAATTACTTACGGGTGTTCCTTCTCCTTCCCCTCGTTTGCTGGGATATTTCCATTGGCGCTGTTTTCTTTGGACTGGCCTCCCATCGCGAGGTACTGGGCGACGAGCGGCTGCACGAGGCTGTCCATCTGGCTCCTCTTCCGCGGGTGCATTTCATAGCTCGCGCGGCTGGACGTGCGACCGTGCCCCGGCGGTGAGCTCACCATTGTTCTGACTCGTCACTGAAGAAGAGGAGGAAGAGGAGGACACACATGAAGGTGCAACGCTCCGTCTGAGTGGGCGGGAAGCGCACTTGAACAAGTTGGGTGGTGACGTACGCAATTCGATGGCCATCATGTATTCCTGTGTGTGAAGTGGTGGCCGCTCATCTCCCACCGTCCATGTCTATTTCCGAGAACAGCCTACTTTGTTCTACATGGCTTGTTGTGTGATCAACTTAAAAAATGTCACCTTAGTGTTTGTGTCGGATGCGTTTTCTTTGTATTGGCCCCCAGTCTATGAACCCCCCTTTATAGTCCTACATTATAAACAATTGTGTGGGTCTTTCTGAGCCTCTCAGAACAGGAAAGGGTGGTCCTTCGCATCTGTCAATGGCTAGACGAGCATTACCTTAAACGTGGAACTATGACATGCTCTTTGTAGGATATAAGACTGATATAAGTTTCAGGTGTAGCCTGACTCCTTTTTGAGTTCTGCTTTGAGCCTTCAACCACATCATGGATATCAAAAAACGGAATATGTATGCATAGACTCAAGTTTATCCAGACAACATGTTTAAAGCCCATATCGATCAAAACGTATGTCCATTTGAGCATGAAGTAGCCCTTAATCTCTACAACTTTATAAATCTACCAAAACCATTAAACAAAAAAAGAAAAAGGAAACGTTTTTTTTTTTTGCTCAAGTAGGGTAGCCTATTGAGTGTAATAATTGTAATTACACTGAATAGGCTTGTATAAGGGAAAACAACGCAACACAGTGTACAGCCAGTTTTGATAAACACTGGGTTGTGTGTGTGTGTGTGTGTGTGTGTGTGTGTGTGTGTGTGTGTGTGTGTGTGTGTGTGTGTGTGTGTGTGTGTGTGAGTAACATCCGCAAGAACTCCAGTGAGGTCTGCCCCATACACTCCCTCTGATAAAGTAACACCCTCGTCTGGAAATGAACAATGCGTGACTTCAGCTGTGTTTCCGTCAAGAGTACATATCAGCCCGCTATCTCTCCAAGATATAGTGGACCACTCCCTCCCTGACACCACTCAAACCCTTGCCACTATGATTTAGACCGACACACTGGACATTACATTGCACACTCTGCACATGTGTGTATAGGCACGTTATAATCAGGGCTTCTATTACATGTTTGAATATAGAGCTTTTGGTGATAGTGTGGAATCAATAGGCCTATTGTGATTCATGGTTAGTTGTAGCTTGTTCATTCTCCTGTATTATTCTCTTATGTGTGATGACTGGAAAAAAACACATGAGGAAACCTAAAGGATTGTTTCATTCTACACAATTATTCAAGTGGCTTTTTCACAATTTAATTAGTTTTCCACGAGTCTCTGTAGTATTTTTTATAAAACACATTTTCTTTTAAGAGACAATAAGGTTTAGGTTTTGGGATCGAACAGCTTATCGATCTCTTGAGCTACTGCCAGGTATGTTTAAATATTTGATAAACACTGTCAAGAGGCACACTTAATGCCTTGTATGGCGAAATGCAGCTAGAGCAGATCAACCGATCTTTATCTGTTAATCTATTTAAATGCACCATATATCTTACTTAGCATTACTCATAATAAACTGACAGGTCCCAGCGTTGGAAGGGAGGCCAGTCTGTCCTGTTAGGTGTCTAGGGTGGAGGCGTCCTGAACTGTGTGTCAGTCATTAAGTTACTGGGTGCAGCTATTTGAGCTTTCCACGAAATGTTGTCGGCATGTTTCATGCCCCCCCTTGTGGGTGTCGTATCACACAAGATACAGCACAGATTCAGCGGTTAGGGAGATACCAACTGTATGACGAAAGTATACCTTATAAGGCGTGTACACCAAAAGAGCAACAGGAAAAAGAAGATGACAATAATGATTGATTAAAAATCGACCTTTTAGTCATGCTGCAACAATACGTTTTTTTTTTAACGCAGGTTACGCGCAAGTCTGCCATGACGTACAGCCTTGCTGACCTTTCACCTATTCACGAAAGTCGTGACCATCATTAGCCCATGTTTTGAGTATTGAACTGATATAACCATGGACATATTATAGAAAGGACAGCGGACTACAAAATGGCGCCCCATTCATTCCTATTGAAAGTGCTCAATAGCGCAGGGGAACATCAAGGAGCGATTTGCTTCCGCATCATGGTAGCCTATGAATCACAATGATCACAAGCAGAGGACAGTGAGAGTTATTGAGCAGCAGATGAACCAGTCCAAAAATCTGACACGTTAACGGAGCACTGAACTAGGCCCTCTCGGATGCCATTTGTTTCACTACGACTCCTTTCAGCTGCACACCCCTCTTCCCCAGCGAGATAACGGCTAATAAAACGCTTGAGGTGGCGTTTTGAAAAGAAAAAACTTAATTTTTTTTAGTACACGGTATAAAGATAATTATGAACCTTTGATTGATATCCACACATTTTTTGCGGAGACACATTCCTGCTCCCCACTTGTATTGGAGTGAACAAGGATATCTACTTCCGGGACCCGTGATTTGAGGGACCCGTCCACAGCCCACTAAACCGACTGCAATACCAGGCTTGGCCTCTGAGCACTGGTGGATTCCGGAAATATGCACCAGTCCTGGGGGCCTGGATATAACGGAGAATTTAGTTACCATCATAGCAAACTTTTATCAATCAATGTAGTGAAATGGCGGGAGACAACCTTGACTTTGCAGATATTCTCAAGAGAAAGCGCGTCAAGTTGACCCTGAAAACCGCATGCTACTTTGGCATTGTCCAGCGAATCAACTCAAACAAATCTGTGACCTTGACGGATGGTTAGTAGTTGCTGTTTGCATGAATTACTGAGTCGAATTACAAGTTCTTGGGTCGAAACAAGAACTTGTTTCGACCCAGAACGGGCGAAACAAGTAAATACTACGTTGTTTTTAACCATAGTTGCTAATGCCGGCCTACTGAAACCTTACAGTCTTATGAAACCAATTTGGTTATGTCGTCTGTTTAATCAGCAACTGCTACCTTGCATGTGAGATAACAAGATTATATTTTTTGGGAAGTACATTACATCCTGTCGCGTAGAAAATTTGGAATCTGTCATTATTATTTCATCATCATCTCATTATCACTCAGTTGTCGATGTCAAGGATGGAAGAAAGTTCCCTGGGGTGAAACTTTTCTTTGGCCACGAGATTGTGAATGGTGAGTAGCGACATTAAACAATGCTTTTATTATTGTCTTAATACAATTCGTCAGTGGCCCAGGCAGAGCCAGGTTTATATGGTTAGTTTCTTTTAAAAAATGTATGTTTAAGTTCACATGTATTGTATCCGTTACAGTGGAATTCTGTGGGGAAACAAACGGTATCAATGGGTAAGTAAATGACTGATGGGTAAGGGTGAACATTATGGAAGACAAGATTAGATCTACAACACATTAAGTATTGCAATTAATCTACAAGAGTTTGCAATTAATCTGCAAGAGTCCTTTCTGCAGAGAAATATTCATCCCAGAGAGTGAAGGTATTCTGAATGTGGAAGAGTTTCAGCCTTACAAAAAGAACATAATTTGTGGTGAGTTTTTAAAAAGGAGGAAGACAGACTTTGAACACTTTAAAGTATTAATCTTGTTTCATTTGGCCTAAGGTTATGAACATATATTTTGCTCCTAGATAATGATGATGATGCTGATGACGAGTACGTGAACTTTCAGGTCATCGATGAGTTTAATGAGAAGTTTGGACCTGCTGTAAGTTTCACACTGAACGCTTTCCTTCTTAAACCTTCTACTTTGATGATTATGGGGAGCTACATCTCTTTCTGTGTCTGTCTGTCTGTCTGTCTGTCTCTCTCTCTGCTCTCTCTATACTGCTCTGTCTTTCTGTCTGTGTCTCTCTGTCGGCCTCTCTCTGTCTCTCTCTCGTAGGTGATGCACATTAAGAAGCAGCATGTGATCGGTGTGGCAGCTGATGGAGTGGAATCGTTCCAGCATGGCAGACTCTGCTGGCTTCAGGTAAAGACAGGTTCCATAGGTATTTCACTGGTTTGCAAGTCAGTTTGAGGACAAATCTAGGGCCTCAATCAAGGGTTGGCATAACTGTCCAGAACACACAAATTCAAAAGGGCCTGAATTGAATTATAGCTACAGCAGTCAACCGTTCATCCGACAGACTTCACACTTGACGGGTGGACTGCTGAGGACCAAAGGAAGCGCAGTGTCGAGTGTGAAGTTGTTTGGACGAGCACTTCTTGAGAAAGCTGCAAGCACGATACCGAAGCCCAAGCCATCGGCCCATTCTTAACAAGCACACGTTGAACTAACTAGTGTGTGGAGTTCAGGGTTAATTAACGCTGTATTCACCTGTTTGCATTATGTACATGGCAGTCTAGAGAGGGGGGTCTTGTTTGGAAGTGTTATGCGGAGTCTTATCCTAGCTATCTTTGTTAAATTAGGGGAAAGGGATGCATCATTTTTAAACAAGGTATATTCATTTCGTAGATTGCAACCAAGAACAGGGTATACCTCTTTGACATCCTGTTGCTCGGAGCTCAAGCTTTCAAGAACGGCCTCTCCATGATCCTTCAGAGCAAGCGGATGCTCAAGGTAAGGTCTGAGCCAGACATCAGTGCTGGAACGCCACAGCCTTGCCTGAATGGTCAGTGTTTGTATGCTGACGCCCCCACACGGGATTGAATGTTGTCACGCAGGTCGTGCACGACTGCCGAGGCGTTGCAAGCAGTTTGCTGGCGCAGTTCGGAGTGAAGATCACAAACGTCTTTGACACGCAGGTAATGAAATGAGCATGCTTTAATGTGACCAAACCTCAGTGCAACAGAGAGTGCACTGCACTCTCTGTTGCACTGAGGTATGTGTTGCATGTCATCTTATAGGCTTTGTTTCGACCACACTCAGGCAGAACAGGGTTTTGGTTCTTACTGTACCGGCTCTCTCCAGGCCCTCATTCATTCAGGTTGAGCTGTTATATTCACCCGAATATGACCTTGGTAACAAGCTCAGATTTATCCACCGGTTTTGAGTTAAGCAGTTGTATGCAGATGTATTGATGTCACACCCAAACAATTGCCTAATGACATGTTAGATTGCTGTAGGTAAGATTTAAGAGCTATTATATGAGTGTCTTTTATTTTGAATATTAGTCCCAGTCCACCATCAGCTATTAGCGAGGGAAATGCGCTGTGAGAGTTGCGATTTTGATCTGACTGCACCTTCCTTTGCATCAGCTCATTTATATTTTAGACCGCTCCCGGTTTATTTCGGACAATTCGTGGGCTAATTCTATTCTGTGATTAGGTTGGGTAATCTGCCCTGTCTGTCAATCACAGGCGCCTGAACCGCAACACATCTCAATGGTGGAGAAATGTAGGGAGGAACCGGGGAAGAGAGGGAGTGGGCATTTTCTGGTTTAGTTTTGATCGTGCTCTTTTCTGCCCTCTCTCTTTACAGCTCTGGAATCTCACCTACAGCAGCTCTGACATTTCTTTAGCCTCATAGCATAATTGCATAAGTAACATTTTAAGATTCATCTTGTACTTGGCGTCATAAATGCAGAGGCAGATGGTGATTATGGAACGTAAAAAGCACTCTGATTGGCTTAGGATACCGCCACTGGGGCACAGTGAATCAGCGGCGAGAGGAGAGTTAGGTTAGATATCACAATGTGGCCAAACTATGCCATACGCAATTATGCTTTGAGGCTAACGATAGTATAGTATTGATTCTATATGTGGGTTTCTATGTCTGCATGTCCTATTTGAACAGCAGCAGCATTAGCTCTAAAGATGACAAAAGACAGAAAAAGCAAAGGGGATTCATTTAAGTGTATCCAGAACAACTAAATTAACCCCTGCATTGATCTTTCCCTGAGTTGGAACGGTGAACTTCTGCTGCCCGCCTGAGTGTATTTATGTTATTTTCTTTGGAGGTGGCAGATGTGATGTGCTTCCTCTCGGACACGGGCGGCTATCTTCCTGACCGGGTCAGCACGCTGCAGGAGGTGGTCAGCACGTACCTCAAGGTGCCCTCCTCCGGACTCTCCTCTCTTCGGATGAAGACAATGCTCAGCAAGGTACACACCGCCACCTAGTGGCCAGGAAGGGGAACGGTAACATGGCAATGTTGACAGTGTGATATATAAGCAGATATCCTCTGTTTGTTTTGGTGAATGTTACATCCTGATAAGTGTTCCCTTCTCTTTCTTTTCAACTTTTAAGTTTTTATTATTTTATTTTTTCAGTTTAACTTTAAGACGGCTAATAAGAACGGCTTACCCTTCTATCTGACTGAGTAGGACTAAAGGGCCTAATTGCCTAAGTCATATTTTGGCCAAATTGTGGTATCTAAACGAACTCTCCTAACGCTGCTGATTCACCGTGCCTCATTGGCTATATCCTAAGCCAATCAGAGTGCTTTTTAATTTCCATAATCAATATCTGCCTAGGTGACGCTTAATACAAGATGAACCTTAAAATGATGAGGCTATGAGGCTAACGATGTGCTTCATTAAATTCTTCCAATTGTCATTTGCATCGTGGATAAAAGGAAACCTTAAAATTAGGGCCCGACCGATATTGATTTTTGAGTGCCGATGCCGATGCCGATTATTTTCAGAGAAAAATTACGATTACGATTTAATCGCCCGATAAAAAACAAACAAAAAAAAACAAACATATAAAACGTAGTTTTTGATACCTTAAATATACTTTAAACACTTTTGACGAATATGTGAATTGAATGCAGAACCTTTGAGTGTTTTAGAATACATTTACAGTCAAAAATGAGTGTAATGTAAAATGTAAAATAAATAACTAACTCCCAATGTGCTGCGCTCGTGAGCAGTGACTAACACGTGCGTGCTGAGCAGTATGGTCTCACCGTTAGAGTCTACAGTATAACAAATTAACATGGCCTGGGACCTAAAGAAAAACAGGCACAACATGCTCAAACAACGCGTCTTGTGTACATTGGTGAGGTGAGCGTGCAGCTGCCTGAGCGAGCGTGCTTTCATGTTGTACGGTAAAATTCAATCTCCTCTTTTTTACTCCAGCTAAAGTTGTTAGTTAGCAAGGCGAGTAGGAGCGCAATCTGCAGGATACTAATCGCAATAACATTTATAAAAAAAAAATAAATAAAATAAATCGGTTGTAATCTGCGTCTTTTTGGCCGATGCCGATTATTTTCAAAAAGGCTATAATCGGCCGATTAAATCGGCAGGCCGATAAATCGGTCGGGCCCTACTTAAAATAATTACGCTTGAGGATTAACTGAACCTTTATAACGTGATCGTGCCGACCCAACCCAACCCTGTTGTGCTCTGCTGCTGTGGGGTGTCCCAGGAGGAGAGGGAGATGTGGTACGCCCGTCCGTGCCCTCTGCCCCTGCTCAAGGTCATGGCCCTGGGTGTGATCCACCTCCAGCCCCTCCGGCTGGTGCTGCTGGACGCAATGATGACGGAGTACCTGGACCGAGTCGACTCCTACCTCAGCAACAGCCTCACCGAGCCTGGCGCCGTCGGGCACATCACCATGGTGCGTTCCTACACCCGCCGTCTCTTTACACGTGGTGCCGCACTCTTAAATGTTTGTATGGTGTATAGAGGTTGTGCTCCAGGACCGAACCTTGTTTGGTCCTGGAGCAGGGAGGGCTTGGCTTGCTCAACATGTTTGCATTATGTAACGGTAGTGCAACATTATTGTAAAGTAATGTTGTCTATTTTAGGATATGGTAGTAGTACAGAAAAAGTGTGTGTGCGTGTGCGCGCGCGCGTGTGTGTGTGTGTGTGTGTGCGCGTGCGGTCTGATCGCCAGCGTGCCGTGGGGGGAGTTACGTAAACTGTAAGCTATACAGTTAAAGTTACGTGGATAAAAAATTATAAGAGTAAAAATTGTATTTAAAATATAACAACATTAATATTTTATAGCAATGTCTCTAAGAAGAACAACAACCCTAGTTTTTGTACCCGTGCAAAAATATCACCGCATCATGTACCATTTGACAATATTATCTTTTATCTTATCTTTAATATCACAATCCAAACAATATCCATAACGCTGAACTACTCTTGTGGAGCAAAGAGCAAAGTTCTGTTGAGCAGCGGGTACATGGAGAACGGAGATCCATGGAAACACAGCAAAACCTAGACTCCATCAAACGTAGCCTCCATCAAACGTAGCTCTCCGCCTCCTGCCTATTATTTCCCTGTACATCGATGTTGCTTGCTATAATGTAAAGTAAATAAGCGATTGTCTGCGAAACACTGGACATATTCATGGTCCTGCTTTGTTGCATGTGCGCATAGGCCGGAGTATCCACCCATCTTCGTATGACCGAGCTTCTTTGAATACTGGCGGATCCGCACATTCAGCAAAAATGAATGAACACTGTGTGTTTTTGTTTATGGAGTAAGTTAAGAAAATCGCCTTAATATCGGCGCAGGAAAACAAATAGTCGACCATCCCTTCAATCGCCAACACACCATCTGATGGCAGATTGGCCCAAGCCTAGCGTGTGTACGTGCGTGTCCACAGAGCAACGTGTTGGAGCTTCCCAGGGAGCTGAGGGAACTGGAGCACCTGCGGAAGGGCCGCCAGCGCCACGCCCTCGACCACCTCAACCTCAACCAGCACGGGCTGCTGGATCGCTTCAATCCCCGGGCCAACAACCCACCCGAAGCCACGCCTCAGTCTAAGACCCCCCCCATAACCACGCCTCAGACCCTGCCCATAGCTAAGTCTCCCTATCAGACCCCGCCAATAACCACGCCTCAGACCCCGCCAATAACCACGCCTCAGACCCCGCCAATAACCACGCCTCAGACCCCGGCAATAACCACGCCTCCCTATCAGAGCCCGCCCATATCCCAGCCTCAGACCACGCCCACAACCACGCCTCAGACCCTGCCCATAACCACGCCTCCCTATCAGACCCCGCCCACAACCACGCCTCAGACCCTGCCAATAACCACGCCTCGGACCCTGCCCAAAACCAGGCCTCTGTTTCAGACCCCACCCATAGCCACGCCTCTGATTCAGACTCCGCCCACAATCACGCCTCTGTTTCCTTCCACGCCCATAACCAAGCCTCTGTCTCAGGCCCCAACCATAAGCGCACCTCTGTTTAAGACCATGCCGCCGCGGCTGGTAGCCAGCTGGGACGCCATGCCTCGGATCCAGGCAGAGGCCCCAAACAACGTGCCACGCTTGGAGCCTCCGCCAATCGAACAAGCATTCAGTTTTCTCCAAATGGAGGCATCTGCAAGCCGCCCTCAGCTAACCAGGGGGTCCTCCCTGCAGTCCACTGCCCTGATAACCGCTGGGTTGGCCGCAAGCCCTCCCCCTGCAGTCCTGGGTCCGGCTCCTCCCCCTGCAGTCCTGGGTCCGGCTCCTCCCCCTGCAGTCCTGGGTCCGGCTCCTCCCCCTGCAGTCCTGGGTCCGGCTCCTCCCCCTGCAGTCCTGGGTCCGGCTCCTCCCCCTGCAGTCCTGGGTCCGGCTCCTCCCCTTGCAGTGGCTCCCAGGCCGTCCCTGTCTCCCAGCAACCCTGGAATGAGAGAGTTGATGCAGGGGCGAATTGGCAGGGGAAGGCCCCTAAGTGAAGCCCCCCAGGCTCCCCCTTTTGCGCTCCCATCGTTTGGGAGAGGGTTGTTGCTCCAGAAGGGCCCGGTCTCGAGTCCGGTCCCCCAGGATTGGCACCTCCCTTGGGCCTCTATGGATAATCAGATGTCTCCCAGTGCCATGCCGTGCCTGGTTAAAGACACTGCGGGCCCCCAGGACCTCAGGGCCGCTAGGGACCTGCAGGGAGTTGTTCCCGGCCTGGGAAGAGGACAGTTTAAAGTGTCCATCAGTCCCTTCTCCCCAACTCTCGGTCAGTCCTTTGCCTCCTTCAGGAGGTAGAGGGGATTCTGAGCCACAAACCCACGTTCCTGTTTGCTGATCTCGTATTGCATGTTATTCCACACTAGGCCAATAGATGGCAGGAGATGTTTGTTTAGTTTTTGCTCAAAAGATTTTGCCTGTACCAAAGTTGGATTCTGTTTTTGGTTTCATTATATTCAGCGTGATGCATAACTTGCAGTGTTCTGAAAAATATGTTAGTTTGGTTTTTCCTTCCTCATCCGTTTTTTGTGATTTGTACTACTGTTAAGCAATCAGAAATGCAGTTATCATTACCAATATCTGTTTGTATTGCACCCTGTGTTCTTAAATCTTACATCCATTTCATACAAAGTGTGTGTTTTCTTGGTCAATAAATAATCCTGTTCTCTGTCGGGGCACACATTAATTACAAATGGCATAAAACATACTAAAACACGCACACAGGTCCTTAATTCAGGCTGTGAGCTCAGAGGACCTTGATGCCTTTGCTGTTAATTGAACAAAAGTCGTTCCCGGACGGCTCTTTTGATTACTGAAACCATTAGACTTGGTGCCAGCTGAGCTGTGATATGGCTCATGAGGGCCCCTTCAAGCTCCACTTCAACGACGGCGACCCCGTACCTGTTGGAAACGTGTCACACGCAACTCCCTAATATGAACCAGAACCAATTGGATTACACGTATGTAATATTGGTGAGTGATTCTAATTAGATCTTAGATAAATGTTGGTTAGAGATCAAACCTAGAGAGGAACAGACAAAACACAGAAAAACAACGTCAGCCAATGTCGGACGCTCCCGTGGCAAACGGGGCCCCCCCGCTGCATTAATTGCGTCTTAGTGCCATGGTTATCTACATACAGCGCGGTGGGCTGGTGCCAGCGCGTTCTAATTGAAAGCATGAAACAGATAACGCAGGGTTTTAATTAACTGGGAGGAGAGCTGGGAACAAAGCCTGCTCCTCTCCCCTAGCAACCAGCTCCTCCTCAGCTTCTGCTGACGTTAAGGCTGGACCCCTCCCATATGGTTCCCTGCCGGCCTCCTGCTCCACCTCCAAACGGCCCGTCGGTGTAAATGACAAAGTAGTGAAGCTACGTCTCATACGGGGTTGATGGTGGAAACGGGGGAATGAGGTTGGGTTTTAAAAACAAATTCTTGATGGTTATGTTCCGTCGACTCGCTTCACACAGTGGGTAACGATGTTATGACTAACTAATCCGTGATAGTTTTGTACTGTTGGCTTGCTTTAGGCAGTGGGTAACGATGTGTTTTTAAACGTGAGTTACAAACTCATTCCTGATGGTTTGGTTCCAATGACTCACTTTAGTCCCCCTCCCATCCACGATGTCATCCGTGTGCCTGTCCTGTTGTAGAGCTCGGCGTGGACGCCTCCCGGCCTGCGTATTTATCTCCTCTCCCTGTCTGTACCTGCGTCACGTCAGCGTAAGGACCGAAGCGGGGAGCCGGTTACTGGTCTCCTCGGGCCTGGGGGGTACGGGCCCCCCCCCCCTGTCCCTGACAGCCGAAGCGGGGGGCTCTTATTTTAGAGGACCTTGCATTTCCTCGCCGTCACAATAATGCCTTATGAGCTACACTTCCTGTTTCTCAGGCTCGGGAGGAAGGAACTGGGCGCTTGTCACACGGTAGTCACTGCTTCCTCCATCCCTTCCCCCCCCCCCCCCCCCACGATCCCCCACCCCCTCCCACACCGCCCACCTCCCCAACTTCAGACAGTGTTGTGTCCTTCAGAAGGGAAAGATGACTGCACCTTCGGCATCACCGCAGGATGTTGCACGGCTATTTTTAGAGATGCTCGGAAAGGTAGCATGCAGACATAAACACAAACTTTAGGATGTCCAGCTGTGTTGATTTTTGCATCCCAAAATGGAGGTTCACCGGTCAGTTTGAGTCAATTGTTGTTTTTGACTTTCGCAGTGTTGAAATGGAGGCCTGGGTCCCGGCTGTTATGGTTCAATGTATATGGGTCAGCTATAAACAGTAATTATCAAAACAGAATGTAAATTCGTCGATCCTTTTCCTTGTCTCTCCACTGTGCTTTCAGAAATGATTGTTTACTGGTTAACAGCTGTCATGTGTACTACATGGAGTTTGCCTCCTGTTTTGCAACAACTGTTCACGTTTTCTATGCTTGTATTGTATTGGTACATGGTAAGTTTGGTAAGAATTATTAGTCACAGTCAGAAGCATTCCTCAAACACCACCCTGTTTCCCTAATGGCTTGTTATTAACACCTGGTTTGCAAAGGCACATCATTTGAGTTCCCAGTTGAGTCAGTAGCCTAACAGGTGCATCTGAGTGTGAGCGCTAGGCTCGGCAGCTTGCGTCCCCGGACCGTACATGATTACATTATGAGGGACACTGCTCCTCAAACTGCTGTCCGTTCTCAGTCCTACCCAGCGGGATGATGCCAAGTCCTGCCGCGTTGGCGTTTCTTAGCTAATGCTACGAGAAGTTGTTGACTACAGCTCACACCGGGCTCTTGGTCTGGTGCCTTCAGTTCTCCTGTTGTAAGCAGCCGGGCCTACAGGGTGATGATAAGAGCCAATCGGACCCGCTTATTAAGAACAAGTGGAGGGTACGGGGGCACCCGCAGCAGTAAGCTAATTAGAGCTGTGTTCCTCTGGCCCAACGTAATAATAATTGCTTGGCACTCGCTAGGACACAGCGATATGCTGATCCCTGCGGTCGCCCATGTGTTTATCCTGAGTGTGTGTCTCTCTCTCTTGCTGTGGATCAGTCTCTTGTCTGTTTCTTTATCGTGTTACCATATCAACCCCACACCCCACCACCCGTAGCTGCACTCCAGCCTGGTTAGAATTGATATGAGTTAATATTTAACGTGGGAACGGGCCGAGCTTTCCAGGTGGTCGCTCAGGTGTAGGACGAGAAAGACCCTCAAATTAGAACATCATCAAATTTTCAACACCACCCCCGCTGATGGTATCTTTTCAGAATGTTAATTTATGCGAAAGGACACACACACACACAAACACACACACACCCCAACAGACACACACGCACAAACAGAAAGGCTTTTAATCATGCTTTGAGATGCATGCTGGGATGCTAGCCCACCAAAGACCTCATTAACGTAAACAGAAACAAACAGGCTCTGTCAGCCTTACAGCTCACTCTAAGTGCTGCTGTGGATGAAGGGGGCAATAGTACAGCAACTGTACAATCTGTGTTTAAAGGGACAATATTCGTTTCATTAAACCTTTATTCAAATAGGTAGTCTCACTGAGATTAAATACAATTTTTTTCAAGGGAGAACTGGCCAGGAAAAACATCATCAATCAAACATTTAGCTTGCACACAAACGAAAACCAAATACACACTTAACATCCGATCAAAAATACATTTTTGGGATTTAGGTACAGACTAAAACACAGGGACAATTTCTTCTACTTCCAAGTTCAAGTCTTTTAGCATCATATGAAGCCAAAGGCATCATATGAGTTCAGTTCTGACAATGCAAAGTCTTTCGGGAGGTTGTTCCATGCAATGGGTGCTGCGTATGTCAAGACGATACATCTGAGGATTTGTCTACAGTAGGGACCCAACCCGAGAACTCTGGCCCAGTGTTGATGGCTGCTCAGAGTTCCTAAGCGTTTTGGCGTGAGCCTGACCAACCACGGAGCGACTGGCCCGCTCTCCCTCCCTAGGGCTCCAGGGATACTCGCTCGCCCAAAAGGAGATAATGGGAAAGCGAGCGGGATGTTAATGGTTCACACAGGGACATGGAAACGTGTCAACACACATGCACATTAACGTTGTAGCAGAAGCCAGAAACCTCTCATCTTTTCATCTCTTTTTTTATATGGATTGGTTACACTAGCTAGTGAGGCTGCTGTTACTAATATGGATGAGAGCATCATCAAAGTTATAAAGGTTTCAAAGTTTGTTCATCAGTAATTTAGGCGATTAGCAGTCAGAAGAATATTAATCATTCCTCGGAAAATGTGATTAAAAGAGATGACAGATTAGCTTTTGGCAAGTACGGCTAATTAAAGCAGGCATTGTGTATTCAGGTGCGAGTGTTTTTTTCTTTTAGTGTGTCGGTTTTTAGGTGTGTTTGTGTGTTTATAAGGTCTCTGCGTGTTTGTTTTAAGGTGCTTGTGTGTGTGTGTTTGTGTGTGTGTTGGTTTTTAGCTGGGTGTGTGCCGGTTTTTAGTGTGCGTGTGTATGTGTGTTTATAAGGTCTGTTCGTGTGTGTTTGTTTTTAGCTGCATGTGTGTGTCAGCGTGTGTGTGTGTGTGTGTGTGTGTGTGGGCGTGGTGGTTATACCCAGGGGGGTTGGTATTGGGACTCCCTGTGGCTGGTTGAATTAGTGCCCGCTGGTTCAGCCTGCCAGCTGCGCTCCGGCTCTGGCCCTCTGACAGACTGGAGCTGACTGGGCTGCCTCGTTGTCAGGGCCAACCGGCATACTGTGTGTGTGTGTGTGTGTGTGTGTGTGTGTGTGTGTGTGTGTGTGTGTGTGTGTGTGTGTGTGTGTGTGTGTGTGTGTGTGTGTACACACCACAACACAGCGCTCGTGGACCACGCCAGACTCCGACAGCCTTTACAACCCTTCCCTTCACAGGCACGCTGTGTGAGCGTTGTTACTTGTTGTGGGCTGTATGGGTGGATTAGGGCGAGATTAGGTTTGGTAATTAAAGAAGGGGCAAATTACATTTGTGTCATCGGGGACGACGTCAATGCCACCTTAAGCCCATGTGGCATTTCATCATAATTAGAAATTTTCTTTTTGCGACACAAAAACACTTTTTTCGCCCACCCAAGCGTCCCACCAGGCCTTTGAAGTAATATATGCATGCGGGCTGTGTCAACGATGGCTTCCAAACTCCAAATGTAATGCATTTATTTAAACCTTTCTGCTCCACACCAAGACCCACCCAACACGTATACAGAAACTTCTTCTTTCAAGTTCTTCTCTGGTCCTTTGAACGAGCAGCATGCAGAACAGTCAAAGCTGCTCTTGTCTGAAGAGCAACATGGACTGCATGTCCGACTAAACACGCCTCAAATGGGCCTTTTTAGCCACGTCGGCTCAATCAAGTTGTAAGACAGCGGCACCATGAGTGTCATCCTGCTTGCGGTGGCAGCGGTGCTCTTGCCAACGTGCGTGTGTGTGTGTCCCCCTGGCCCCTCCACGCGCAGTCGGGGGAGGAACCAGGATTCGGTGGGGATTGCGGGCCTTCTGGGCCCTGTGTTTGGCCCAGATGCAGGGGCTCCCATCCAGGCATGGCACTGGGATATCAGAGGGGCCCAAGCTGAGCAGCTGCTATCGGGTTGTCGCAGACAGCTGTATCTGAATATTCATAAAAGACGCAGATTAATGTGTGTTGGGTCGGCCCCCTCCTGGCGCGCCGACAAGCAGGCCCCCGTTGGAGCCGGGGAAGCGGTTTGTCCAAACGGAGGCCGCCCCAGACATCCAGGGCTGGGCTACATGTCGTGGTCTGCTGGGCGAATGGTCAGAGTCTCTGAACTTTGCCGTTGGGGATGGAAAGGAACTACAGGTCAGGTCATAGCATAACGTTCATAAGCTAACGCTGCTAACACGTGCTACAGGCCCCATGCACAACATTTCCGTCTCTCAGTTTGAATTCATGTCAATGTGTTTTGACCTCATGTTCCACAAATGTGGGAAATTTGTGAGGTCTGAAGGTCTTCCATAGAAAGGACAGAGCAGCTGCGAGTCTACTTCCAGGTCTTCGCCGGCTGCCGCGGTGGCTCTGTGCCTTAGCCAGTACTCTGCCCAACGTCACCCCAGTTAATGCTATTCAACCTTCACAAAAAGAATTGGAGGGGCAACGATTTTGGCCGCCGGCCCCTCGTCTCCATAAAACGGCCTCTCTCCTGAACCCTGGCCCGGCTAACCGTAGCCCTCATTGAGCTGGAGAGAGGTTCGGGCCGCTGTTTGGTCAAGCAGTCTGCTGGCCGGTGTAAATGGGAGCGGCTGAATGGGAGTGAGGAGTGGTTTGGGACCGGACCAGTATAAACTGAGCAGATGGTCTTTACTTCTCTGTTAATAAGTGGAGTGAAACCAGTGGGCACACAGGGAGATTTGTGAGTAAACTGTTTTACCTCCCCTCTCTTTGTATTGCAACGCGGGATGCAAAATGGCTGCTAACTGCGAGGGAAAAACAATGGCAGGGCCCTAATGAGAGCAAAGTGTTGTGGTGCTGCTGGCATGATTAGAATAAAGTGGTGCCGGCTAATTATTAGAACCATCTGATGCGACCGGGGCCAGGCTGCGTTTCATTCTGTTGCAAATTTGCACTCGCTACCCCTTGATTTGAAAATCAATAAAATATATTATACAATATAAAACACAAGGACATATAAGGCTCACAGTCAATATACACACAAGTTCAATTCAGTATAGCAATGAAGCAAGACTTAAACCGTCCGTCCCCAGTTTAACGAGACGTTTATCCGAGCAAGACACCTATAACATAGGCAGAGCAAGTGTGGGTCTAGAGACTAAGGCTTGATCATTAAACAAAAACAAGATAGATAGGTATCTTATCATGGCAACGGCCCATACTATCCATCACAATTGACTCTTGCCTAAGGTGCTGTAATTGGCCTGGCTGTTTATTTAACAGGGCCCCTTATGTCCCTAATAGGCCCCTGAGAACACGTTGAAATACAAACAAAATACCTCCGGCAAAACTCCCTGTTGAGCACGCGTTACAATGATTTGTTCTGCGCTGGGAGGTAAGTGTGTGTGTGTGTGTGTGTGTGTGTGTGTGGGGGTGTGTTAGTGGAAGGAGAGTGTGTGTGTGTGTTTCTTTGCGTGTGCATTTGTGTGCATGTGTGTGTGTTTGGGGGCGGGGGGGTTGACACCTTCCTCTGGTGGTCCTCTCCAGGGAGATCTGGGTGATTTGTGGAGGAAGCGGAACCTGGTGGCAGAGGAGGAGGGCGGGGGGGAGAGGTGTTCCTCCGTCATTCTTCCCCACGTCCTCTGCACCTCCACAGCGGGAGGCCAGCGCTCTCAGGTGTTGTAACAGCAGGGTGTTATTGAGTGGCAGCGCACTCTCATTCAACCGACATCCTCCATCGCCCCGACCGACGTGGGCTGTGACCTGCCATTCCACGTGGTTACAAAACAAACAAAAGCTGCCAAGTTGGGTTAACCCAACTTGGTGCGTTAACACATGAACATGATGATAATGATGTTTGTTTATCAGATCGGTCCGAGATGATTGTTCATTCAGCAACGATTAATTCTGGTTATTTATACTTGTTGTGATTAACATTGTTTTGGTATGATCCCTTGATACGTACTTTGTGGCCGTCAATACCATAATGCCGTCTATTGGTTGATTGAGCGTCTAGAGCAGAAGAGAATCCTTGAATAATCAGGCTGCACACCCTTCTGGGTCTAAAAGGAGCTCAGAGGAGTGATTGCCATGTATGTTCTTGGCTGGGATCAAGGTCAAAGATGGTGCTTTGGAAAGTAGGCTGCTCTCTAATTGGATGCAGCAAATTAGCCGCTACAAGTGCCCCTTCAGGTGAAACATTGTGACCTTTTTTCTTCTTCTTTAATTATCCTAATTGCTAACCTGATTTAAAGTGGCAGTGGAAGATTAAACAATGATTATACGAAGAAAAGAAAAACCCAATTAAAACAATTTTAGGGGAAGAAAGAAATGTAATGGCGCATGATTAGACAGATTGAAGCCTCCTAGCCAAATCTAGCCTTCTGTTGCTCTGGGCGATTGCACTGTTGAAGCGTGTGTGGCTGCCAAACTGGCCCAGGTATGCATCAATGTGCCCCCACATGTATCGTTGTGCTCAGCTTGAACGCTACGTCCCCCTGGCCCTGGGACCAACCACTCCAACTGTTCCAACCTGAGCTGCTAATAGCACAGAAGGTTAGCTAGCGACATCATCGTTTAGTGGATAACAGTTTAGGCCCCTAGAACTGGGTAATGAGGGCAATGCATGTCATACAGAATGAAGAAACACGTTAGTTAAAAATAATAACTTGTGATACCGACAAGTCATTACTTACTTACTTTAATATTCCTCGATTTAGAGTGTTTTCATGTGCATGTTTTGGCAGGCCAACACAATAACGGAGCTCTTTCTGTATTGAACAGACATCTCTGACCTTATGTATCTTGGATTGGTTTTAGGCTTTCCTAAAGCCCTACGTCTCTTTCTTGAGTCCCTTTCTGTAATATTGTTTTACAAACGATAAGCGAAATATGCTATTCCATCACTGCATTTCAACATGATGGGGTTTGGAAATTGCTTACAGCGCCATAAAAGGACACAACGCTGCATTAAGGTACAGTTTCCTGGCCAGCTTGTTCCTCTGCTCCCAGGTAGCGGGGCCAGGGCACTTTCCATTTATTATGGAGGCTACAGGGGAAAGAATGGAGGAAAATTGTTTCCAGGTATATGACTTTAATCCGGGCCAGACTTTGCGAGAGGCTCCTTTGCCAGCTGGGGAGCGAGGCCCAGATGTGGGCTCGCAGGGGGAACCAGGAAACACCAGGGATGGGCCGCGGTGACATAACATAATACAGCCCTGCGCTGGCTCTTCCTGCGCGCGCGCGCACACACACACACACACACACACACACACACACACACACACACACACACACACACACACACACACACACACACACACACACACACACACACACACATGCACGCAGACACACAAGGCAAACGCATGCACGCACACACACGCACACATGCACACACGCATCAACGCACACATATATACACACACGCATACACACACACACATGCATACACATACACATACAGACATGCACACTGTGGAATGTGGACATAATTAAATTACTGCAGGGCAATAAACACATCGTAAAGTATTGAGGGTAAGTTTATACAGGAACAACTACATGACAATTACGCATGCAGAATAAAACAACGCACAAAGATGCACACACGCATGCACACACAAACACACTAGACTCAAAGCAGGTTTAGAAGGAATCTAGACTATTCTTTACTATTACTATTTCACCAAATGTTTATGTATTCATTCATTATTTAGTGGGTCTACTCCCCGCTATCCATTTTTCTACCGTTATTCCAGTGCCTTACCGTGAGGTGGTCAAACAGCAGAACAATACACATTGTGAGCACTGACAGTGACAAACCCCCATGGATCTATGAATGGGTCGCGCCGGGGGATGACACCCATATGGGGGGAAATGGGTGTAGATTAGCAGGGGAAATGACACAGCTTCCCCCTGATTGAATTGGGTCCCTAGCAGAGCCGCAGATGGAACCTCTGGGGTGCAGCCCGCCGCGTGTCATCGGCTCGCAAACCAAACAAGGAAAAGAAAATGACATCAGAAATAGGTCCAATTTAATAAGGGCCTCCTTTACTTCTGAAGGGGCCCGGGTGCACGCGCACCCTTCAATGTGTGTGTGTGTGTGTCTGGTTTTGAGGGTGGTTGGGTATGTACGTGTGTCTGGGTGGGTGGTTGGCTGGTTGGCTGGGTGTGTCTGGGTGGTTAGCTGGGTATTTGTGTGTGTGTGTGTGTGTGTGTGTGTGTGCCTGGGTGGGTGTGCATCGTTGTGTGCTTCATTGTCTGAGGCCAGAGCCATGTTGTCTGGAGAGGGCACTATTCTCCTCTGTCCCTTACCGTAATAGATTAAAGAGCCAATGAGCAAGGCACACAACCCACCCCAACCCTTTCCTGCACAACGACCAGAATGTTTTGCGACAGAAACCCCGTCTGGAGTTCTAGGGGGCAATTCATATAGAGATAAGAAGGGGTTTAACATATCGTTAGCTTCATAGCATAATTTCCTGAGTCATATTTTGGCCAAATTGTGATATCTAACCTAACTCTACTCTCCTGACGCTGCTGATTCAGTGGGCCTCATTGGCTGCATCCTAAGCCAATCAGAATGCTTTTTACCTTCCATAAACACTATCTGCCTAGTCTTCTATTTGACTTAGGAATTTCTGATGCTGAATACAAGATGAAGCCTAAAATAGGATTTAGAACGATATGCAAAGGTTAGACACACAAACGTTAGACGCTATTCTTATCTGAGGAGCTCATTTTGTTCTTTGACTGAATCTCCTGTGTGGACTGTGAATAGATAATATTTTATTAGTTTTATCTTGTCCATAACGTCCTAACATCTTATAACGTCTTGTCTGCCTAGCAATGGACAAACTTGTACATGCCTTTATCACTAGTAAGCTTGATTACTGTAATGGTCTCCTTACAGGTCTCCAAAAGAAAGGAAATTACAGCTTTCAGAATGGTAATGCTAGAGTTCTAACAAAGACCACATTTTTTTAACAGATTACACCAATTCTTAAATCATTACATTGGCTTCCTGTAGGTCAGGCTAACCTATAAATCCCTACATGGTTTAGGCTAAAATAATTAACTGATATGCTTCCACTACATAAGCCTTCTAGACCATTAAGATCTTCTGAGACCAATCTGTTAATTATCCCCAGAGTAAACACGAAACATGGGAAAGCAGGATTTAGTTACTATGCAACAAATAGCTGGAATAATACTAATAATACTTTGACAACTCTGACCACTTTTAAAACAAGACTGAAGACTTCCATTTTTGCTTTAGCTTTCTGCTAAATCTTAAATACATTGCACTTTCTAAAATGTTTTTTTAACTAAGCCATTATTTTCTCTTTTATTACTAAAATGCTTTTTTGACTTTGCCTTTTTTATATATTTTTACCATAGAGATGCATGATCTGATATCAGAGAGACTGTGCAGTTCCTTCAGGTCGGGTTGGAGTCCCGACGTGGGAATCAGAGAGATACATGAACTTTGAAGGGTATGAGACCCGAGTTCTGTCTGGTTTAGCGTCCTAGAATCCGGGTTGGAGTACCAGAGAAGGGATCAAGTTACTTTAGATCGGGTAGGAGTACCGACGTGGGTACCAGAGAGACTGTTGATCTGATCTTAAATACATTGCATTACATTTGCGTTTATTTTCTATCTAATTTACTCATTTTTTATCTATTATTTTATTTTATTGAATGACAATGTTTCTATATGAAGCACTTTGAGTCTGCCTCGTGAATGAAAAGTGCTATATAAATAGAGTTGCCTTGCCTTGCCTTGCCTATAACATCGTAATATAAGATGTCCTCTTATGTCCTCCTCACACAAAAATGCATACACACACACACTCACTCACTCACTCACACACACACACACACACACACACATACACACACACACACACACACATGCACACATGCACACATGCACAGACACACACAAATACAAACACTCACTCACTCACTCACTCACAAACACACACCCAGGGCCCTAAAGACCACATAGCCAAAGTAAGTCTGCCAAACCTGCAGCAAAATCCGAGCGAGAGCAAGAGAAAGCCAGTGAATGTTTTGCCCCTACAGTATCGTTCCAACATCACCCACAAAAACATGAACTCCTTCAGCATGAATGCCCCGCCCCTTTCGCCGGCGCCAGCATCCTTCCCTCCAAAATAGTAGGAGCCATGGTAACCGTGCTCCGAGGGCCGCGGGAACTGTGGCAGAGAGGGGCCGGCTTGGCAGAGAGGAGAGAAGGGCCGTGGTGTCACTGTGGAGGCTGCCCCACCCAGCCGGGGTTCAGTAGGGGCCAGCGTAGGGACTGTCCGTCTCAGCAGACGGCCATACACCCCACATCACTGGCTCCCATCAGTGGTTATATATACAAATATACATAAGCCTTGCTATACATTCATATATTTTTTTCACACTTTTTTATGCTTGTATTTCTTACAAATATATATAGATTGTACAAATTTGCTATTTGTACAATGTAAATTGCGTGGTTATTGATAAAATATTTCACATAATACAAGTTCTGGCTCCTTTTCCATAATATTTATAAGAAATAACCTATTTACCTTTCTTATATTCATGAGCCTGCCCTTTTTTGACTGAGTCGGCTGTATTTAAACAATGCTACTAACATAGTAGTGATCTTTTTATACTTAAATAGGATATAGGATTATCATTCCTAGACTTTCATGTTGGTGTGCCTTGAGTTTGGGATTGTGCTGTCACTAAAAACTGCGGAGATCAGTGTCCACTTTAACATTAGATCTTAAGATAAGACTGCATTGGAACCGGGCATGCATGTCAATGAAAGGCCACTAGGAAGCATGTCTCGTTGTAACAGATTCTGCAGTCAGAAATAGTAAATAAGCGTAGCGGGTAGGATGTCCTGTTATTTTCGCCGTGGCTCCGGTTTGATTCTCACCTCTCTGGGAATCAGGATGCTTGGCAGAAATGCATTCACTCCTTCATGCGTTCATTCATTCCAATGAATCATCGTATTCGTCTGTAAGTATTTGTTTCTGTGCAAAAGGAAAGAAAAACCATTGCAGAGACACGCCTGTGATACATTGTGACATAATTTAAAGCAAACATGCTTAGCTTTGCATAAACAACCTGAACCGCAGAACAATCCACTATCCTACGAGGGAGGGACTTTCTTCTGCTTCCCTCTGATTTCCTCCGCTCGCAGAAGGAATACTGTTATTTCACCAGGAACACTGTTTTCCTACGGAATGACCGCTATTTTTCATGCTCCTGATGATCCCCTTCCCTCAAGCCCTGGCTGCATTTCCTTATCAAAGCATTTTTTGTTAAAACTGTTACTTACTTGGCCCTGAATCAAAAGCCGTGCGACAGTTTTTTCTTCTTTTCTTTATGTGCGCAGCGAGCGCTAATCTGAAGGTTGTGATCTCCCCTCGGTTCCCAGCGTAGTTCAGCCTGGCAAGGGGGCAGCGCAGAGCCAGCTGCCAGGCATGTGAGCGGGGGCCTATGTGTGACCCCCGCTGGGGGGGGGGGGGGGGGGGAAACCAGTCGGAGGCTCAGGAACCAGTCGGAGGCTCTCATGTCACAGCTTTTCGGGGGCATGCCGATGTGGAGTTCGGCATGTTTTATAGCACACGGTCCCCCTTTTGAACGTATTTATCTTCTGCTCCCTTATGGGGGCCGCGGAGGGGCCCCTGTGCGAGGACCTTTTGCATTCTGGTGCTGCTCTGCTCACTGTCAATCGGGTTCTCCCCGCGGGTCGTTTCAACATCCATGGGAACACCAGGCGCTGACACTCAGAAGGGGTGAGGGCCATTTGGTGGTGGTGGGGGGGGGGGGCGTGGGGGCCCGCGGAGAGCAGCATCCAGACAGAAGACGCAGCCAGAGAAAGCATACTTGTGCAGTACAGTACTCCCCCCCCCCCCCCCCCCCCCACCACAGGCATGCATCATAACAAATGAGTGGGGGGGGTGTACACAGTTGTATCCATGGATACTGATCGCAAAACCATATACGTCCGCCTGTGCTGTGGGAGAAGGCCACCGTGTGTGTTTCTCCAGGAAGAACCTGGGGGGGGGGGGGGGGGGGGGGGGGGGGGTGGAGAGATACGTGACCTCTCTCAGAGGAGGTCAACCCTTGGTGACCGTGACGAGGTAGGTGAGAGCCGGAGGGCTGATTAAGGGCCAGGATGTTCGTGAAACATCCTCCGATGTTCAGGAATTCCCTCGTTAAAGAGGGTCACGTGTGTGGCCAATCGGAGCAGCGGAATAAACAAGGGCGTGCTCCTCCTGTGACAATAACAAATAAATACTCTTTACTTTTTTTTTGCTTATCGTCGAGGTCACGGTACGAGGTTTTTGCTAGTGAGTTACGACTGCCTGTGCAGGACTTGGTTGGCCTACTCCAAAGGAACCTTCAAAATAAAAGTATAATTAATATTTTCTATGGCGATGTTTTATGTGTCCCTCGCGGTAAGCTAATAGGAATCAGGCATAAGGCCAAACCCTTCATCGTCCTCACAAAACAACGAGCGCTAAACGATTTATTTCATGGCAAAACGAGAGAAATGGTCAAACGGGCACTAACACCATGTACAGTAGTTCTCATAGAGGCATTAAAGGAGAAAATTCCTTCTAGCTAATCTGTTTTTTTTAGGTGGGGGGGGGGGGGGGGCTCTGGAGAAATTTTTGTCATAATGGGCCCGAATTGTAGCAATTAGAATGGACTATTACCAAATCTGTGTGATATGTTGTTCGGGGCCACATCAGAGCCGTGTTGTTTTTACTCCCCCCCCCCCTGTCCCCCCCCCCCCCCCCCCCTCTCTATGTCTGACAAATCGTTTCCAGCTAATTTACGGCGGTCCGACGGTGGGAGAACAATGCCCCGTGGACGTGTCGCCCCGCGAGCCCCCCCCAGGAGCCCCCCCCTCCCACCCCCCCCCTGCGAGGACCGAGAGGTGCTCTCAGGAAACACTCGCTGAGATAACAAGATAGTACGGAAGGCCGGGCCCCGTGACAACAGAGGGAGGGGGGGGGCAGCCCATATGGAGGAAGGGGCGGAGGGGGCGAAGAGGGGGGGATGGGGGGGGGGGGGGGGGGGGGGGGGGGGAGACAGCAATGTGGAAGAGGAAATGTCCACGTTTAAAACGGGCCTCCTGGAGGCAGGGTCATGGGGGTGGGGGGTGAATCCAGTCCGATCGGTTGCGTCTAACCATTTTTATTCGGGGGGTGGGGGGGGGTTGTTTATGAGGTGATCCGTCCTATCTTTAGGATATTTGAAGACATCGTAGTCAGGAATAGGAGTTGCTTATTAAAACCGAGGGAGGGGGGGGATGTCGCTGTGATCCGCACAGCTGTCCGACGAGGAGAATTTTTCATGACGTCACCGACGTTCAGATCCTGGAGGAAACATCGGACGGTCTTCAGCGTGAAGGTCAGACATGAAAGAGCCACCGTGCAAGGAAGTGTTTGTGTCGGAGTGTGCGCCTTCACGCACGCACACACATCTAAGCATCCACATCTACACGCACACATTTAAACACCCACACATTGCAAAGACGCCAAAACACGCGCTCGCCACATTTTCTCCGCGGCGTCGGTCTCTATGGCTCTCAGACACGCGAGCCGCCCGCTTGAGGCTTGGAATAGCCATTTAGGAGTGCATCTGCCAATACTGGGTTGTTTGTCTTTTGCAAACACAGTAATTTCTGGATCATGCGCGGGCTGTAATTACAGATGCCACCTGTGCCTGGTCCACCTGCAGTTATTACCATAAAGGCAAGGCTACAATCTCACACAATTATATCAACATGGGGGAAAAGACGCAGAGCTGGAGTCAGGTTAGCTCTGACTCAGTGCCGTTCCCCCCCGTGTTGGAGATGGTTCCTTAGGGAAGGGCGACTGCGCTATAGTTTAAAGAGACTCTGAGTGCGAGGCCACAGCACTACCCAGTGTATTCAAAGCAAAACAACAGGTCTTTGTCTTTGTATAAATCTTGCCTAGCGCCGGGTCAGGGTTGAG
This sequence comes from Gadus macrocephalus, assembly GCF_031168955.1. Taxonomy (NCBI): domain Eukaryota; kingdom Metazoa; phylum Chordata; class Actinopteri; order Gadiformes; family Gadidae; genus Gadus; species Gadus macrocephalus. The sequence goes on from NC_082386.1 coordinate 11,051,858, forward strand.
GCAATACAGGCAGCGTTTGGGACAACAGGATCAGGGATATCGTTCAGTCTGATTGACGAGCCTGCTTGTTTGCACGGGGACCAGTTATAGGCGAGAAGGGGGAACAGGAAGGCGAGCCTTCAAGGCCCGGTGTTTGCATTGTGAGGACAGAGGTCAGGGGTCGCTGCCTGCTCCTGCGCAGAGCGTATTGAAACAGGTTGCTCTCGCGCACCAGTGAGGACTAGAGAGCTGGACATGGCTAGGGAGAGAGAAAGTGTGTGTGTGTGTGTGTGTGTGTGTGTGTGTGTGTGTGTGTGTGTGTGTGTGTGTGTGTGTGTGTGTGTGTGTGTGTGTGTGTGTGTGTGTGTGTGTGTGTGTGTGTGTGTGTGTGTAAGTTAATGCGCAACACCCCTTGTTTGCATGCATGCTTCTATACACTGCAAAGAAAGTGTATGGATACATACACACACGCACACACACGCACACACACACACACACACACACACACACACACACACTGTAATGTCCTCCCATATGCACACATGCAACACTGACAAGTGTATTTTCTGTCCTCGTCATTCTGGCAAATTCGCTTAAGATGGTGTGGAAAATGGGGCGTGGCCCAGGACAGCCAATAAGGTGCTTGGGTAGACAGGGGGGCTGAGGGCAGACAATGTATACAAGGAAATCACCTGATGTGAGGGGGGGGGGTCCCATGTACCATGCAGCCCCCCGCACACCAACACATGCTCACATATACACAGGCACACACGCACACACACACACACACACACACACGCACACGCACAAACACACGAAAACATGCACACACACACAGACACACACACTCACACACGCACACGCACGAATACACACACAGCGCAGGTGTTTCCTGAGCCTTTGCTTTCTCATTCAGCCTCCTTCTATCCCTCTCTCATTTCGCTTTCTCCCCCCCCCCCCCCCCCCGCCCCCTCCCCTCATTCATTCCTCTTATCGCCCCGCTTCAATATGTTCCTTGCTATTTATTCATTTACAGGTTTATTGGTTATTATATGGTATTTTATAACACAACAGCCTGACTTGGGATCAGCCAATATCCCTCTTCAGCAAACATGCTGCCAAGTAATACAAATACAAAGGCCATTGAAAGTGGCTGGTGAGGTGCCATCATCACACGAGCCGTAAAGATAGCAGCGCCTCGCCGCCCGTCGCTAGGAGAGCTTTCAACGCCTCACCGCCAACATGTTATGCTAAGGCCTGTGCCTGCTGATAAAGGACCTTCACCTTCTGCCAGGTGAACGCTGGGAAGTGCAGAGTGATTTCAGATGCAGTCAGGCAGACCGCACAGGCAGATGGGCCAACAGAAAGACACACACTGATAAGGCTGCACTAGCCCCCCCTCTCTACTCTGTAATGTGTATGTGTGTGTGTGTGTGTGTGTGTGTGTGACCTCACATCTGTAGGTGTATGCATATTTGCGTGCATTTTATTAATGCACCTCTAATTCTCTCCTTTCTTTCTCCCTCTCTCCCTCTTCCTCCCCCTCTCCCTACATCTCTCTCTCCCTCTCCCTGTTTCTCTCTCCCTGTTTCTCTCTCCCTCTTTCTCTCTCCTTCTCTCTCCCTCACTTCTCCCTCTCAAACCCTCTCTCTCTCCCTCTTTCTCACCATCTCTCTATCTCTCCCTGTCTCTCTCTCACCCTCCCTCTCTCTCTCACCCTCTCTCTCTTTCTCTCCCTAACACACTCACCCTCTCTCCCTCTCTCCCTCGCACTCACCCTCTCTCTCCCTCTCTATCTCCCTCTTTCCCTCTCTCTCCCTCTCTCTTCCTCCCTCTCTCCTTCTCTCCCCCTCTCTCTCCCCCCCTCTCTCCCTCTCTCTCCCTCACTCTGCTGGCCAGTCTGGGATTGTTTTTTGCGCTGTCCAGTGAGGAAGGAAGTCGGTGTGAGAAAGTGCCTGTTTTTTTGGAACCAACAGGAATTGGCCTCATCACAAGCGGTTCCTTTTTTCGCTGCTGGAACAATGCAGTGGCGTCACACCCCTTGACTGGACCTTGCGTTTCACATGGAAAAAAAAAATGTTCCCATAAATCCGCTCCCAGGCTCAGGGTGAGTTTTGAGGATGGGGGTTGAGGGGTTGAGGGCGGGGAGGGACCAACAGTTTTTGGGGGGGGGGGGGGGGGGGGGGGGTCGAGGAGCAGAGGAAGGGGTCCGTCGGGGTTGAAGGCTGTCGGCGAAGTGCAGTGAACCCAGCGATGGATTCATGTCCCCCCCTGCTACTGCTCCCATAGAGGGGGGGGGGGGGGGGGGGGGCAGGAATACATGCAGTGATGCAGTGACCACAGTGAAGGGGAAGAGCAGTTTGATGGGTGCACGTGCCACAGGAGCGCTCTGGAAAGCGCTTCGACATAAGCCCTCCTATACACACCCCTGTGATAAGAAAGAGCAACCGTGTTCAGCAACACACACTGAAAACCTACCATACATGTAAGTAATTAACCATGACAGGGTGTCCGTGACTGACAAATAACGCACTGCCTTTTGAACGTTATTGACCAATGAGCATCAAGTGTTGGACAAAACGGTGGTTAAACATATATAATTGAAATGAGCTGCGTTGGGCAGGCGCCCTCGCATATTGGTGTTATTAGCAGACCTCTCCCGAGGTCTAATGACAGTCTGCGGTGGCCCCAGACGGCCTAGCGCCCCCAGGTCTGACCATGTGGATGAAGGGATCAGCAGGCAAGTAGCGTGTGCCAACGCTGCTCTGCTATTAGACGAGCTAACATCATAGCATCGTGTTTCTGTAATGACCATGAGAGGACACGCACACTCGTATATGGAATGGTTATCCAACTTTGGGTGCACAGGTCACCTCAACATGCAGTGTGTTACGCAACCTTGACAACTTATACTGTGTTGTGGTACAAGTACCTTTTGATGGTGATACAACTTATGTACTGTCGGATGGGCACCTGATCAATTCTGTGTGTATTCAGTGTTTGCAGGAACTATCTGCCGATTGGCCGTTGTTGTTATGGCAACCTGAACATAGTGCTAGGATGAGCTGCAGTCTCCTTCCCCCCCATACTGTGTTTAAATACGTAGCATCACAGTGACACTGACTGACCCGATTAAAATGGGGACAGCACGTCCACAACACAGCAATGAAATCCATCACAGTGATTATACTTATATAAGCTATAATATGTATGTTACGAGTGTGATTTGATTAGCTAACAATATTGGCTTTCATCCTTCCGACTTCAAACACAAGTTAGTCTCAAAGCTCTTGTGTTTTAGTGCGTTCAAGACCCTTTTACTTTAGTCAGCGGCGTAGTTCTTTGAGAGAAGAGTAAACAAACTGAATCTGTGTCGGCCATCAGGGGTTGAGGGGGTGAGGATTGGCACACGCGCTATCTGTGCCATTCATCACCGATCAGGCTAATAAATCCCTGCAGGGCGCATGAGAAGGCGAGCTCTAGAGAGATTAATCAGCGCGGCCATGGTTCATGTAGGCTGGATCCAGGAGGTTCTCAAGCCTGCAGTAGAAAGGCAAAGAGAAGAAAAACAGTGAGAAAGTTACAGAGTCAATGCAGGAGATATGGTGTGGCCACATGGTCAACGTCGTCAGAACGAGCCGTCATCACAAAATGTCCCTCTATGACGCACGTTAAAAAAACTTGCATTTGAATCAAGACACAGCACATCAAGCTTAACATCATCTTCTATAAGTCCTCGTCTGCTTATATTTATTATGAACCATAATAAATACTGTGAGAGCAAACATGTTAAACAGCATACCATCCTAATGTACGGGGCCTATTCTGAGAGCCTGGGGGACGGGTAATGCGGGACCACTTAAAGAGATGTCACAATCGGGCCTGAGAAATTAAAAAGGCCTGTAGAGGGGCCACAGCTTTGGACGGGATGCAAACTCATGTTAAAACAACAGTGCAGCAGGAGCAGCAGCCGCAGCCGTTCTCTGTGGCAGTGAGGGAACCCCTCACCCTATAAGGTCTGGTTAGGGACCGTGTGCCAAGTGCACGGCTCAAGCCTCATCACGGTGCAGTCTCCTCAAAGCTGTTCTCATCGGGAGGCTCTGATCCTTAATGAGCCTTCACCACACAAACAGGCTGCAGCCTGTCTTCAGACCGCAGGCCTCCCTCGGGTCCTCACTCGAGGGTGTTTGTGATAGGTGAATGAGTCTTAATGCACGGCCTGGCGGATTTCAGACATGGCATGATGAAGGCCTCTCACGGGGCCTATTGGATGTACTCTATTGGCAGTGAAGACCTACTTCTGACATATATTTCTGTGCTGTAGCCCACAGTGCCAAGTATGGAATATTATATAAATAAATCAGAAAAAATGTATTGTTTAGTATGTTTGGGCTAATGAAATGAATGCAACATTTGAGAACAAATAATTTAGTTGACTTCAATTGTGTTGTTACTCTCCCTAAGAACCCAGACTGTTGTTACATGAAATGAAATATATATTATACATTGATTTGGAAAACACGCCCCACAAAGCCAACTACCCTGATTAATTTGCCGTGAGAAGACTCCCACAAACAAGTAGGATAGGAAAGGTAGGAAGGAGCAGCAGCCCAAATGGGAACAGGACAAACTAGGAATTTCAGATCGGACAAGGAAACAACAAACGGATCCTCCTAAAATACCTCCGGGTGCTTTGATATAAATAAACACTAATATGTGAACCGGAGCAGGCCTTGGATGCCATGGTAGCGATGACCAGGAAGAGGAGGCGGGGGCGGGGGGCTGTTGATAAGGCTCGTTAAGTGGGGATAATTAGACTGAATCACAGGCCCTTATCGCACCCATTTGCACAGTCTAAGAGCGGGCCATGCCGAGGTGAAATGAGCAGATCGTTATCTGCGTAATGGTATTCAACCATTACTGAGGGGTTTCCCTGCATTGGGACTGAGTCAGGGTCTTTCCAAGCAATGTCTAGAGTTTGGCTATCACCATAAAGACTGTGTATCTGGTTAGCCAAACCAACTGAAAAGCCACTTGTACGATTAAAGATTAAAAAGTTAGAACTGATCAAAGAACTGATTCTTTTCTTTACTTCTTCTTTTGCATTTGAGTGTATTCGAACATGCAACTCTATCCCTGCTGCTAGGATAGTTGCTATGCTAATTGCTATGCTATCGGCGGTGGAGTGAGCCCTCTGCTGCAGGGCTTACAGCAGCAATGCACCTGTTCCCCTCTCTGGCCCGACAGGTAGCATCACAAGCTAACTGTGGGCCAGCAGGCCCGAGCTGCCATTGTTTGGAAACGGAGGGACCAAGAGGCCAACTGCTGTACCCTTTTAACAGCCCTCTTCACACCCTGCACATCATCTCTCGCCTTGCTTTTCTTTTTTTATCCTTCCCCTTCCTGCCATGGGGTTTGTCTTGCGCGAGCCATCGGCACTTTGAATCTCTCAAGGAAGGACTTCCTCAAGGCTGGCCGCTTCCTCGCACACAATTAGCCGCCGCACGTTTGTAATCACCTCGTAACTTTAACACAAGGCGACATACCCTTTAAACACCGTTTTTTTTTAAGAAACAGTAAAACGAAAAGCAAACGGAAAATAACCAACAGACTCCGACGGCAGAATGACCCTCACAACAGACAGGCATGTGTCTTTATAAGTCGGGCAGGATGTGACGTCATTGTGGAAGAATAACAGATGTGGGGCTGCATTCCCTGCTGATGCGGCCATGTGTAGAAGGTGGAGCCGCTCTGGGAGGATCAATAGGCCCTATTGAAGGGGGCAGTACTCCCTGCTGGGTATGCTGACGACGGTGGCTGTGCTGGTAGGAGGCATGTGGGTGCTGCTGCTGCTGCCTATTCACTGTCACTGCTGTCCCAGTGGATAGATCAGTCTTTCTGTCCTCTTGGCACGCTGGTAGGTAGGGCAGATGCCCTAAACCCCACACATACGTACGCATGCACACACCCACATCCACGCAAACACACTCTCACATGCACACACCCATGCACGCACACGCAGGCACACACACACACACACACACACACACACACACACACACACACACACACACACACTCACAAGCAGAAAGTGGGTCTCGTACTCTCTCTTCGCCTCATTGTGGAACCCAACACCTAAACACACACTCTCTCTCATTCTCTCGGTTTATGTTCTCTCTCACACACACACACATGCACACGCACACACACACAAAGACACGTATCCAGGTGACCCTGCGCACACTTTCTAGCTTTCGTAAAGTCAACAGTTTGTTGTGATTGAACCTGGTACCAGAGCGGTCTTGTTTTGAGATCAACACTCAGGAGTCGGCTCTGCGCAGCACGTCGAGCTACCTGCAGCCCGTCCAGCTACCTGCAGCCCAGAACAGCTGGCGAGGTCAGCCAGGCTGGCTGGAGGTGTGTTGGCAGGCCTCTGTTTAGTCAACACATTAAGAGCAGGGTTGGAAAGTTCCATGACAGCTCCGGGCTCTTCTTCAGACACCTCCAGTGTCCGGGTCCCGACCTGGGGCAGGCATGGGGTGTGAAGCGGGTTCACATCAGATACAGACATACACGGGGATGATGTGTGGTTCTGGATGTAATGAGTTCCTTAGAAGCGACATTTCAAAATAAAGGTTCATTGTTTTACCGATGAGCGTATAAATACGCTCTTCGGTAAAACAACGAACCTTTACTTTAAAATGTTGGTTCTTAGGAACTCATTGCCTTTCTGTTTTGGACACACACACATACGCGTGAGTGCACTTCCGCACATACACACACACACGCACACACAGAGATACACACACATACATAAATTGCCATGGACGCAGAGCCCGCGGGGGACAGGGGTACGGAGGGGACATGTCCCCTCCAAATTCTGTCTCTCCAAATATAACTACCAGTTAGACCTCTATGCCTGTACTCAGAGAATGAATGGTGCATGTGTGGATGTGTGACTCCGTAAAACAAGTAAATATGTATGGTGAAGGTCTAAAAGGGATTCATTCATGTATATTTTAAACGCCTATCAATGGCTGTGTGTCTGTTACAGCAGATCATTTGACATACACTGTTGATATTATCGATTCCCCTCCAGAAAATACTCTTCAATAAAATCCATGTCTGTGGTTCCCCTCCAAACATGGATTTTGTGGTTCCCCTCCTCCATTTAATGAGATCTGCGCCATTGTAGATAGCATACAAGGAAAACCTATACTTTCTGCTACTTTCAGTGAAGACAGATCCATGTGTGCTGAGCGGTAAAGAAGCATATCCGTCCTTTGATTGAGCGTCTGACTTCAGCCGCAGGTGATTAAGCTTTCTGGGGACAACATGTCAAGATGCCTGGGATCCATTGGCAGGCCGCATCAGAGGGCCCCCCCGATCGGTTCGACAGATTGGCACACAGAGATCAAATGTGCTGTAAAGAATTGTTAAACTGCTGCGCATTAAACAGGGCGGACTTTCAAGCCTTTAAAGGAGCCATCTGTTAGCACTGTAGCTAGTTTCCTCCTCCTGCACTCGGACAGATTGTTGATACTGTTAGGGTCAGAGAACAGACAGGATATAAAGCAACGTTTTATTTGTTCTTTTTTTTGGGAATACATAAATGCATACTGTTTATAACAAAGCTTCATTTGGTTTGTTATGGGTTTTTTGTTGAGGAAATTATACATGACATTATTCTTAATAGAACGATGGAAAGTCTTTACGCAAATGTAAATCTGAAGATTTGAAGTTTGTCCTCAGATATCAATAATGTAAAGTGTCGTATTTGACAGTATATCGGTAGCACATGATGTTTTCCACCATTTTGGCCTAATTCACAGGTGCAATCGTTTTACACTCAACAGATTTACAGTAAAGATGCCATTTATTTATGCTGTCACCCAAGCCCTTTGATCCTTCAGGATAGAGATTAACATTACAAACCAAGTTTTGGAAAAAATTCTGCTAATTAATTGGTGTTACCGTACATGTACGGCAAAATAATTAAATCAAATTAAATTAAGTTGAATTGAAAAACAAGAAAATGAAAAAATACTAACCATTTAACTTTCAATAATCTCAAATAATGATATTTAGGGTGAACTAAAATAAGAGCGTAAGTAATTTGTATTCCTTAATCATGAGATAACAGAAAATGTAATGTGTTTTCGCTAACAGTTTAAGACTAAGACAAGGCGCACATTAAATTTGATCTGGTCATGGTTTGATGAAGGCCAAGAGATGGAATTCATAATGGTCCTGCTGTCGGCTTTCTGGTGTGATGATTTGTTTTAAGATAGCAAATGAATCTTCTATATCATTATTCTCATGGCCAACTCCCTCCGAGCTCTGAAGGGGAGACTTGTGTTTCCCGCCACAACGCAGGAGACGAAGACGTGTCCAGCCGGCCTCCACCTGCTTGTTCTGTTTGAAACCGGAGCTCCGGCACTGAAACCCAACCGCAGCCCATCAATTATTCAAGCCTATGGATGTTTTGACATGAACTGTATGAAGGGGCAGAAGTAGCCATCACCCTGTGTGTGTGTGTGTGTGTGTGTGTGTGTGTGTGTGTGTGTGTGTGTGTGTGTGTGTGTGTGTGTGTGTGTGTGTGTGTGTCTGTGTCTGTCTGTCTGTCTGTCTGTCTGTCTGTCTGTCTGTCTGTCTGTCTGTGTGTGTGTGTGTGTGTGTGTGTGTGTGTGTGTGTGCGTGCAGACCTATCTCTTACAATAAAGATTAAAGGAAGATCAATACACGTGTCATACCCCCATCATCGACTGCGGCCCACCGCTAGATAGCTGGAGGGCTGCGCTGGTATCGGACGCATCGACTGAATCAGAAACGCGGGGCCTGAGCGTGACCGGCCGCGGCGAGGGGACAGGTGGCATCGATACGCCACCGCAGGCGCCACGGGTGAATGGTGGGAACGGCCGCCACTTTCATGCTGTAGGAACGGGAGAGGTCCGGGCCTCTTACTCACACAGTCCCTCGGCCAGAAGAATAGCCTCAATGGTCCATTGTCTCTGCGGCACTGCACTGGAACCTCAAACCCATAAGTCAAGGTAGCGTCTGCGTGCGTGTGTGTGTGTGTTTGTGTTTGTATGCTTTGTGTGTGTGTGTGTGTGCGCGTGTGTGTGGTCACGTGTGTGTGTGTGTGCCTGAATGTGTGTGTGACCGCGTGTGTGTGTCCGCATGTGTGTTTGCGTGTCCGTGTGTGTGTGTGTGTATATATGTATGTGTGTGTGTGGGTGTGTGGAATGCCTGCATGTGCGTATGCGCGTGTGTGCGTGCATGCGCGTGTGTGTAGGTAGAAATCATGTCATCAGGCACCAGGAGAGCCTTTCTAGTCACACACTTTCATGTGGGCCAGGGAGCTGTTCCTCAACACCGTTCCCTCACTTTCTCGCTGTGAGTTGGTCCCAGACGGACGGGCTCGGCCTGCGACCCATGTCATGTGATGAAGGCAACAATGCAGCACCCAGCATGAGCTCATCTGAGATTTTCAAAATAAAATAAAAAAAAGTATAGGCTACATCTACTGTATACGTAAATATATGTGGGTGTTTATTTTTCCATGAGGCTCAATATACTGGTTTTAGGTTCATTTTTGGTTTCCCTCTACTAACAATCAGGACATTGAATTGCCTTTTGATAAAGTAAGTTCAACAAACATTATGAGCCCTCCCGAAGGAAACGATATTGAATCAATCTTAAACAATTGGTGCTTTGAATCATTCTATGAAACGTGAGGTGACCAAACATGAGCTGGCATGCTGCCTCATGCGTGTTCTTATCACTGTATTTTTGTAAGTTATAGTAAATATAAAGTGGGCCTTTACGACTATGTATTTATTCACACAAACATGTCATTAAACCTGCAAGCTTTGAGCCGTGTTTTGACGCCTGCGTGTTCGTGTGTGTTTGTGCGTGTTTGTGTGGGTGTGTGCATGTACGCGTGTTTGTCAATGCGTGTGCACAATCGTTTGTGTGTGCGCGCGCGTGTGCTCATGCGTGCTTCTGTGTGCATGTTCATGTGCATGTCCGAATAGAACATCGTATAATTACACGTGTTGTAGGCAGAGAGGATTGCAAGCAAAAACAAATATTAGTTATCAGTTAAACGCACCCAACAATCAATACCTACGAACGCACCCAAAGGACCGGTGCAACAGACTAGTTGACACCCACCAAGCAGTCGTTTTTGCATCCTCTATATTTAGCTGAGCAATTTTCAAAGATTCAGTGTCTGATTATAAAAACTAATATTATAGGAAAGACGGATGAATAATCTCTCGCAAGGAATGAAAAATAAACGTGAGGTCAGAAAGAACAAATTACGTGCGTAAAGATAGTGTGAGGATCCGTCAAATCATAAACGTACATCAAATGTAAAGTAAATGTCTTTTTCTTTCGGCGAAATCAAAGAAATGAAGAAATTAGGTCAGAATTGGTCAGAACTATTTTGAATACGTTAGCCTATAGGATTTATATATAAAATATAAATACGTTGTGTTAAAGCTAAAGAAGACCGAAGCCACCATGAAGCGGGTAGCGTCGCGGGGGTGTGAGTGAAGGGGGCGGTGTTTCCTGAGTGACAGCGGCTTTAATGACAAGTCAACTATATAACCGCGTCCCTCTGTCGGACGTCCCTCACAGGCATCAGTGGCATCTCTGGCCGGGGCGCTATCGCACTTGCAGCGCATCTCTTTTTCTCCGCCACGAGCGAAGCGCAAGACTTTGAGACGCAGGATGGAGGGTCAACATAAAGACCGAAGAATGAGTCATCTGTGGATATTGACGTTACTGATATCGGTGTAAACTGTATCTCACGGCGGGATAACACGGTTTCAACTGTTTCTGGACACGGATTGCGAAGCTGGATCTTGTCTACACGGCGCTTTGATACGGATTATATTTATTTCTATATAGCCTACTGATTTCCATTCCCAACACTTGGAATTACGGGCGGAACGGCACGCTTGATTTTCAAAGGATACTCACAACTACTCTAAAGAATGGCCGTTTGTTTCACTGCTATCATCGCAATAATTTTAACTCTACTTACTCAGGTAATTTAATTTTATATTTAAAACACCAGCACTCATTCTGATAGTCTGGAAACATGGTCCATTAAACGTATTTCTTTGCGTAATTCCGTTCTTAGGTTCTGGGAACAGGTGTGTTCGAGCTGGATCTCCATCAGTTTGAGAACAGCGGAGGTTTGCTGTCTAACGGACTAAGCTGCGGTTCCGACTGCAGAACCTACTTCTCGGTGTGCCTGAAGAACTTTCAGACCGTGGTGTCGCCAGGTGACTGTATCTTCGGTCGCGTCATCACACCTGTCCTGGGCCACGACTCCTTCAGCCTCACCGAGCCCCGCGGCCGGCTGCGGCTCCCGCTGCTGAACTTCACGTGGCCTGTGAGGAAATCCCTAAACATAACTCTCAAATATGACGAGTGTTCAAAATATTATGTTTTAGCAATATGGAACTGCCGTGTAACAGAGATGAGTGAGCTCTGTAGAACAATCTAGTGGAAATGATTTTTTCCACTAGAAAATGTTCTTTTTTAAAAAGACATAAGCCTACTCATTTTGGCATTTCGTTTGGACAATTGTTTGATGTTGTGTGTGTGTTGTTGTTGTTTTCCCTGCAGGGTGCTTTCTCGTTATTGATTGAAGCATGGCATGCTCCTGCCTCGGATCACCCCGGAGGTGAGCTTTTCTCTACCGCTAGGGGGCGCTGTGGTCGAGGCTGTGACCAGGCTCTCGCGGGCTATAATGTATTTATTTTATTATAGGCAACTTTATACATACATGTTCACAAGCACGTCGCACATTTTTTTTTATTAGGAATTATCTCTGTTTCCTAGTAGGCATACGTGTGGTGACCCACAGCATATTTCTGTATAAATCAAACCTCTACACAATTGCACTTCCTTTAGTTTATTTCTGGCGTGGGAAAGTGTACAGACTTAAGAAAGAATATGAAAGCCTTGCCAAGATACTTTGACGGCCGTTTCCTGTATTTTACACCTTTTGTTCGGTGCGTAATAATAACGAACGAAATGTTTGGTGACACAATGGAAGAGCCATTTCAGCACAGCCTTCCCCACTGTTGGCCTATTGTTAACATAAATTACACGACAAATATTCGAGCATTGTACAGCAAATGGGGGATAAAAGACTGCATCAGATAGGAAAACGCTGCTTGCTGATTACCTTCATTAATCTGCTTTTAAGTGACTCACTATAGTCATCATTTTATAACTGTTTCTCTATCTTTCTATGATTACAGGTACCACCAACCCTGAATTCTTGATTAGTTCTTTTGCCATCCAAAGAAAATTGGGAATAGGGCATGAGTGGTCCCGGGATGTGCAGAGCTGGAGGCAGACGGAGCTAAGGTATTCATACCGGTTCATCTGCAATGAAAATTACTACGGGGACACATGTTCCAAAATATGCACTCCGAGAGACGACCATTTTGGCCACTACACCTGCACGCCTGACGGGCAAATAGCCTGTCAACCAGGATGGAAGGGAGAATACTGCCAAGAACGTAAGCAATCAGGGTAACGACACTGCGGGCATTCGCCCTGATAGTTACTCTTCAGGGATTTTGAATATGCTGTAGAATGGGAGTCTTATGTACATTTTCAGTTAAAAAAAATAGAAGTTATTTTTTAGGATATGTGGCTATATAACTGCCTTGAATGTATACATCAAAGGATGATGCAATAGGCTACGCGGAAAAAATGAGAATACGAATTCGGACAATTTAGATGACATTGGGAAAGAACGCGAGAGTCTCCCTTTTTTGAGGCACTCTCTCGCGAGTGGCGTAATCCAGAGCGTGTGCACTGAGAAGCACGCGCCGGGTTAATCGCGGCATTATCAGCCGCCACGCGCCACTAAATTGCGGGCTCTATTGTTGCATGGGAGGGGAGCAGCTGCAAACAGGGTTCGAACTGCCTACCCATAACAATGGGGCAGCTGTCCACTTTGGACAACAGGCATCTGCTCACGACTAACCAGCCGTTTAACACCGTACTAGACTCTACTCTTGTAAGCATGCAAAATCAATGTCACATAGGTGCACCGCAAATTAGGTCTTTGATTAAATATGCCAGGTAACAGGTCTATACTTTAATGGAGACAGCATTAATGTCATCGAGCTTTAATGTGTCAAAAAATAGAACGCATTTTAAACAACAAATTAACAAAAAATTTGTTGTTTTGTTGTCACTGCTGTAGGTGAAACACGACATCTATTTTATATTACGTGTGTTTTTCTTTTGCAGCAATTTGTCTTGAAGGATGCAGTGAACGTACTGGGAATTGCACCTTACCTGGAGAGTGCAGGTAAGTTTCGGCACTATCTGTGACGGCCTTCACACACCCAAACCGCTTTCCAGATCTGTTATCTCTTTTTTTACGTTTTTTTACGCACAGTGTTTGCACATGAATCCAGATTGACGGTGCGTTGTTTGTGTGTGAGACAGATGCAGAGAGGGCTGGCAGGGATCCCTGTGTGATGTGTGTAAACGCCACCCGTCCTGTAAACACGGCACCTGCTTGGAGGCGTGGCAGTGCACCTGCGATGAGGGCTGGGGGGGGCTCCTCTGTGACCAAGGTCAGTCCCCTGGTCGTCCCTCCGTCCCTGTCCCACTTGGGCCTCAAAGAACACTGGAAACAAGAGGCGTGTGGTTATCGGGAGGGATCGTAGTGTTGATTGTCCTTCCGTGACCAAAACAGTGAACTCTAAACAGATGTTAAACCAAATAGATGTGTTAATGATAAACCACTTGTGTATGCATGTGTTGAACCAATGTGTGTGTGCTGTTACAGACACTTTCTATGTGTTTAGGTTAATTCGTCTCAGCCTGCAGACATTCGTTTACATCCTTTTAACTGTTTGTAATAATAATACGTATTTTTACTGGGAAAAAAATGTGAATTCAATCGGTAAATGTACTAAAAGACTGCCACAGAACACGGTGTATCTGTAAATGACAGTCCCCCTGTGTTTCCCCTGCAGACCTGAACTACTGCACCCATCACCGTCCCTGCTCCAACGGAGCCACATGCATGAACACGGGCCAGGGCAGCTTCACCTGCACCTGCCTGCCCGGCTTCACCGGGGTCCACTGCGACTCGGGGGTCAGGGAGTGTGACAGCCAGCCCTGTCAGAACGGAGGCCGCTGCCTGGTGAGGCCGGAAGCTTCCCTCGCTCCTTTCCCACAACACCAGCCTTCCTGTTTTTGTTTTTCGCCTCGCCTCTTTCTCTTTTTTTCCTGGGGTCCAGGATGATGTTACCGATTGTCGAAGTCGCTGCTTGACCTAGTTCACAGACCACCTACTGTAAATAGAACTCAGAGAGAGGATAACAAGGGGTGGGGGAGGGGGGGAGGAGTAGGACCAGGGCGAGGGCGGGGATGTTGTTGACATGGCAACATAAGCACATCTGAGAGGGGCAGAAACCCGCGGTGACCCATGCTGGGACTTGTTAGCCCGGGGGACAGGGGGTCAGCTGATAAACGAGCGAATCAATGATCTCTGCTTCTCTGTGTGTGTGTGTGACCGCAGGACGCCGAGAGTGGCTTCGAGTGTGCGTGTCCAGAGGGGTTCGAAGGCACACATTGTGAACACAGGATGCTGACCTGCGCTGACAGACCCTGCTTCCACAAGGGGAAGTGCCGGGAGAAGGACAATGGGCGTAGCTACGAGTGCGAGTGTCCAGCAGGCTTCACTGGGCTCAACTGCGAGAAGAAAGCCGATAAATGCACCGCGCTGCAGTGCACCAACGGTAACTACCGCCCCATCGATTAGCCTTTAAGGACCCCTGTTTTACCACCAGGTGTTGTTGAGCAGCCATTACAAACCATTTCAAATCAACCGTATAGTGATGTCCGATGTGGCTGTGTCCACCCAGATGTATGATAGACCGGCCTACCTACTGGACTGTACCAACTGCTAGACTGTTCTATCTATCTATCATACATCTGAGTGGACGCTCCCAAATGTGATAAACCCCAGGTGTTCTGAGATGGTTTGAAGCCAATCCACAAGCCCTGGGTGATCACATGACACCTGCGGTGTAGCTTTGTGCGACCCGGCGTCCTAACTTTGTACTCTTGTGAACAGGGGGACAGTGTGTCCTGCACGGGAACACCCTGGTGTGCGGCTGCCGGGCGGGCTTCACCGGCAAGCGCTGCGAGGCCAACATCAACGAGTGCGCTACGAACCCCTGCGCCAACGGCGCCACCTGCATCGACCGCATCAACGACTACTTCTGCACCTGCGCCCCGGGCTACACGGGCCGCAACTGTGCCAAGTCCACCGACCGCTGCGCCTTCCAGCGCTGCCTCAACGGCGGGACATGCGTGGCGAGTGTCCCCGGCGTCCCTGATGGGACGGCGGGGACGCCCTCCTGCCTCTGCCCGGCCGGCTACAGCGGACCCCGCTGCGGCGCCTGGGACGTGCCTCTGGACGTCACCCCCAGCCCCAGGCCGCCGGGAACCCTGAGCTGGGCGGCGGTTGGCCTGGGGGTGGGCACGGCGGTGTTCCTGCTGCTGCTCTGCCTGGTGCTGGTGGGGGTGTGCCACTTCAGGAAGAGGAGGAGCCGGGAGCAGGACTCGGAGACCATGAACAACCTGTCCAAGGCGGACTTCCAGAAGGAGAACCTCATCCCCACCATGGACTTGAAGAACACCAATAAGAAGGTGGAGCTCGAGGTGGACTTCCCCGTGGAGAAGTCCAATCATAGACACGTGAACCATAACCGTCTGGAGGGCCGGGCCTCGGAGGGGTACAAGGGCCAGGCCACCCTGGTGGACAGAGATGAAAACTGTGAAAAAACAATGGCCAGCAAAAGGCCGCTGAGTAACATGTATAGGTGAGTTCATATGATTGTGAATATGAAAGGGTTATGGGTGTTTGTTTGCATGAGGAGTTGGACTGTCTGTGTTTACGTGTTACTGGTGTTCATGTGAGGTTCTTCTGTTCACAGTGAGAGGCCAGAGTGTAGAATATCAACCATATGTTCCTCCAGAGACTCCATGTACCAATCGGTGTTCTTAATAGCAGAGGAGAAGAACGAGTGCATTATAGCAACTGAGGTAAGCTTTCTTATTTACATTAACATTTACATTTACAATTACATTGAGGGTATTTAGCCGACGCTGTTTATCCAAAGCGACGTACAATTTGTACATTTGTCAGATGAAGGAGAATCAATATATCGCTGTCGTAACCGTTAAGGACGTTCATAGAACCAAGTGCCAAGCACTAACATTTGTTAGGCAACCCATTACACGTATACAACAAAGCTAGCTAGGATAAGATGCTACACAATGCTAAGTACTATTTTTAAGTGCAAGAACATACAAGAAGTGCATACATTAAGTGCCAGGATGTACAACATATAAAAAATGTATACGCACAATTTATTTGTATAATTTAGTTATTTACATTCTATTTGTTTATTGGGTTTTGGCCCAAATCATTTCACTATTATTTCGTATTTTGTTGGATTTTTTTGGATATCGACAGAGATTGCAACTAATAAATCCTGTTATCTTTTCTCTTCCCTTTCTGGGCTACAGGTATAACACATGGAAGATATTTAATTTAATTTTACGTAGAACATTGGATATCTTCCGGTCTGTTTACAAGTGTGAAGGGACTGGGAGTTATTTAAAGGAACCTGCTGCTCTTGAAAACTTGATAACTGGACGGGGCCCGCGAGCTTCTGGATGCAATAGAACTAAAGAAACTTATTTTTTATTAGAACGTAAAGACTGAAAAATAAAAAAGACTGTTGGACACGTTGAGCTCAGCCGACGCAGAGAAGCACCCTGTGGTGGTCGTGTCGCTCCAGGCCCTCATTGGGGCCACTGCTCGTCTGAGTGCCCACCCGGGGGCCCCAGATGGTGGCCGTGTCGCTCCAGGCCCTCATCGGGGCCACTGCTCGTCTGAGTGCCCACCCGGGGGCCTCATTGGGGCCACTGCTCGTCTGAGTGCCCACCCGGGGGCCCCAGATGCCAGCATGTTGATTAAGAGACGAGGAACAATCGGGAGGCTCTCCCCTCTCTATCTTCTCGCTATTTGGATTCCCAGCAATCAAACAATCAGCTGAGGACAAAAAGGCCTGTGGAAGAAGGATGGTCAAGGGGTGGGTGGGTGGGGGGGGGTTATGCACTATGCAAGAAACAAGAGCATTGAGATGAACAGAAATGACTGAGGCTCTCGTTTTACTTCCCAATTGTATTTGAGGCATGCCCATTTTATAAATGTTTTCCTGTTGATAAAGAATGTATGTGGCCCCAGTTCTAAAAGCCTTAAATAGGGTTTTGCCCCGGCCTGTCTCTATGCCTTTGCACAACAAAAATGACATGACAACACATTTAAACATTTAAACAGAAGGGATTACGTCAGAGCAAAGCAGACTCCTGTTTGACCATATGCAAGGATGCCCATCAAGACATAGAAACACAGGAAGTGACTATCACACCAAGAGCGCCTTTAAATGAAATTACTGAACCAATAATGTTATTTTGTTAGATTAGTAATTTAACTTTATGAAGCAACAGTCTCTGTTTGTAATGTTTTATATGATTATTTTGTATATATTGTATATTTATATGTTAAAATTAGAAGAATGATGTGTACATCTGTCTCTGTGTGTCAATGTTCCAAAAAGGTGATTTATTTTTTAAAATCTCATTGCTGTTTGTTTTTTCTGTAAAAAAAAAAGACAAAAAAGAACAATGAATACATGCCTGGTACACTGTTGTTTGATGCTTTTATTGGACATTTGAGTGAACAAAACTATTCTTAGTTGAATCGGGATTGTTAGAATGATCCAGAATGGTTAACTGTGAAATGTTTTTCCTGCTGGGAAAGTGACTTTTGCCAAATCTATGTGTCACATTTACTTTTCCAATGATAACAACATGCAAGCAATCATTCAGCTGACAATATATTCAAATTGGCAGCATTGTCAAAATTTATAGAGAATTTTTTAGATCTTAAAATCTTAAAATAATCTATAATTGTGTTTAGATGGTAGCCTACTTTTCTGTTTCGGATAAGGTTGTAAACAGCTTTGGACTTCTGTATGATGTCCATGCACTATGAATAACTGCCAATTGCCTATTGTTTTCTGAGACAAACCAATTAAGCCTGATGACTATTAATTGAAACTAACTTTTTTTGGACAAGGTGTAAATAATGAATATTAACTTTATTCTCAATACAACAGTCTGACATAACAAAAAAAGTCAAAAAGCCAAGGACGAATTTATATTGTAACTTGAGTTATGTATCAAACAAAACGGCTTATATCTCATCCTATTCATGAAACATAACTCCCTTTCCATTTTGTCGAACCCGACCTGTCCCATTAAGAGGACTCTCACACGGGACAGCTGTGTTTAAAGTGTGGTAATGACTTTAATTAACACACGGGGGCAGTAGGATCTTTGAGTCAGCACCAGCTCAAAATTAGTTTTCTTAACTTCGACAACAAGCTGATTTAAAGGGCGCTCGTCCGCAAAGCAAATATTTAGTTGAACATGTATAGACTGCATGCATGTCAATACATACCTGTTCACCGAAATATTGGATGGGCTAGATATTTTTCGCTTATGTCTGCATATTTTCTTATGTCTGCTTGTCTGCCACTTTGTATAGATGTTTAGCCTACACACCCATCCCCACACACACACCCACCCACACGAATACACACACGCACGCACGCACGCACACACACACACACACACACACACACACACACACACACACACACACACACACACACACACACACACACACACACACACACACACACACACACACACACACACACACACACACACACAGTGGCAGGTAGCTACCGAGCTATCCTACATATATACAAATATATCAAGCCTGATTAGCTCCTGGACTCACTGGCGAATCAACGTCGAAGGTCACAGATGAGATTTCTCTACACGGGAGACAGGACAACAAATAGAAACAATAACCAAAGAAATCACAGGGGAACAAAATCAGCTGTAGCGTTGTAATGCAACAGAAAAAGCAACATTCTAAAATAAAACGTTGTATTATTATGTGTATGGTATAAGCATAGGACCTCCTGCATGTACAGGCTTATAATAGTTATAATAGGAAAGCCATCTTTGGCAGTAGGCCCACCATTGATGCCATTTCCACAGGTCCACAGGTCTGCAACAACCTATGAAAGATTATCTGGCAAACCTAATTCAATACATTTGTTGTTATTATGTTACCATAATAACTTAGGCAGTGACATTTTATTTTTGCCAATTCGTGTTTGACTTTAATTCTTCTGTCCCTTAAATAGCCATGCCTAGACCATGCGTCAACATTTCTAAGTTGCCCCCACAGACCGTGACCACCATGGACTTATAAATAGAAGTTGGAACATCTTGACGTCTAAAGACGCATCGCGACTACCTGATTGGTTCGGTTAAAGCACCCGCCCATACGCCAACGTCATCAGCCGAGACGATCCGTCCCACAGGCTTGAACAACAAACACACGTGCTGCTGGCGCTCGGAATATAAACTGACACACCAGCTCTGTTTTGAATAGAGCGCCGCTTGGCACGCTTTAGGACGTCTGTGTCTCATCCGTTTGCTTATATTCATCCAAACGTATTGACTTTAGCCTGACACACAGTAGCAATGCATAGGGAATTATAACTAGAAAATATAATCATTCGCACCTGTCAAACCGTTGGTCTACGATTTGAACGCGCAGCACTCGGTCCTCCTCACCCATTATTGAGAGACAATGAAACCAAAGGACATCATTAAGGAGAAAGGTAGCATATGGATATTTGGCTATGGTTCCTTGGTCTGGAAGCCTGATTTTAAATACAAGAGGAGCCAAATTGGTTTCATCGAAGGATATAAGAGACGCTTCTGGCATGGAGATGACTTTTATCGTGGAGACAAAGAGAAGGTATGTGCTGTTGACAATTGTTTTGTTTAAAGGCGGCTGCGAACGTGTAATTCTGTTACATTATGTTGCAACTGTTTTTCTTACAAAAGTGTTGCCCGGCATGCAACGTTGTGCATTAATGCACGGCGCTTAGTAGGCCTATGCGTGACTGACAGTGTTTCTGCCATTCTTTCCACAGCCTGGAAGAGTTGTCACACTAGTGCCAGATCACGAGGTAAGTGTGTCTTTGTAATTCAAACGATTATTACAATATTATCTGGCGTTCATGGAGGGCATCTAGTGAGGTTCAGTCAGTTGCAACATAGCGGTCAGGTGATCTGCAGGTGTCTCCCTGATTCACCAACCGTAACTCTTGAATGAGTACATCAGTGGGAAAATGCAAATATCCACGTCCCGAACGAACCCAATCTACATACCTTGAAGCATTCCCGAACTTGACTTCATGAATTATAGATTTCTTGAATTATTGAAAACTTGGCAGTTGGAATCTTGACAGTAACATGTCCTCCCCCTCCGCAGGCCTGCACCTGGGGCGTGGCCTACGAGGTGGCAGACTCGCAGATGGAGGAGTCCCTGCAGTACCTTGACACCAGGGAGACCGTGGGTGGGGGCTACGTTCTGGAGCTGTGCGAGTTCACGGCCAGGGAGGGGAAAGTGCAGCAGCAGCCCACCAACGACAAGCTGCTGGCCCTGGTGTACATCGCCACTTCGGACAACCCCATCTACCTGGGCCCCGCCCCCGACAGTGAGATTGCAGCGCAGATCGTCGTCTGCAGGGGGTCCGTCGGGCTCAACATGGAGTACCTGCTTCGCCTCGCACAGTTCATGAGGTGCTGCTGCCCGGACGTGGACGATGAGCACCTCTTCTCCATAGAGACCGCCGCCCTGGCCCTGGTTCTGTGAACAACGTTACGGTCGTAGAATAATGAATCGAATAATGAATACACACATTCACACACCAACGGCAGGGTCGACCCTGCAAGGAGCAGTCAGGTTGAGGTGTCTTGCTCAGGGACACCTCGGCACTCAGCTAGGAGGAGCCAGGGTGTGTGTGTGGCACCTCAGCCACAACCAGAAAGACGTGTTTTTAACGTGTAAGCATTGATGTTTTACTTTTTTTTAAATCTAGAAGTACACACAAGAACACTCCATCTCATGCTAATGACGTGTGTGGCTGCAGAACTGTTCTACGTTGTGACTTCTATGCACCTGGGGAGCGGGATAAAGCGTTGGTCGGCGTTGAGGTCCAAGCTTCTGAGAGGAAAGACTTGAACAGTATTTTTTTTAATACATTGGATGTTTGATGGCATTGTAAAACGCACACATTCTTGCACTGTCAATCAATGTTAATGTCATTGGGTTTTTTGGTGGATTGCCTTGAGGGAATAATTCCTCTTTCATTAATGCCAAAGTGGTTGAAAATGGCTTCTTACCTGAACTGAAATGTGCCTTTCTTTGCTATTCTCCCCTGCTTAACAATGGCCACCTATTGACCGCATCTTTTTTGAAGAGGTGCCTGTTCAATACTACTTTGAATAGCTCTTTAAATGTTGAATGAACAAATGATGAATGTTTGAATGTTAACTCTTTCCTTCTTCTTCTTCTTATGAGCAAACACCCATGCTATGCTATGCACAAAGGATTCAAGGGCTTTTCCCATTGTTATTTTTACTGTTGCATTTAATGCTACTTTATATCATATTCGTGACATTTTATATTTATATTTGTTGTAAAAGGATTAGGTGAGCCTTAAACACATTTTCAGAAAACTTAAATGAATATAGTTAGTTTGTAATACTTGACTGTACATTCCGAACACGGGTATTAAAATATTATTTGTATTCACGAAAATGCCTCAGAGAACAGCTCCTGAATAAATGGATGATCTGGCAAGCTGCCCATTACCTGACCTTTAAAGTGCGTATTGGAAGTTAGATACTGCAGTGAAGAATCATATAGGACAAAAATTCGAATACACGATTATTTAGTTTTTATTAATAAATCTACACTACAAGTGGCATCTTGAGCCGTTTTTGTGATACAATTTTACTTCCGCATCTCAAACGCTCGTTTTTGAGCGTGACGTAGGAATTGATAGACGGACGTTCTAATCATCATAGAC
The DNA here is from genome assembly GCF_031168955.1 of Gadus macrocephalus. Classification (NCBI taxonomy): domain Eukaryota; kingdom Metazoa; phylum Chordata; class Actinopteri; order Gadiformes; family Gadidae; genus Gadus; species Gadus macrocephalus. The sequence goes on from NC_082386.1 coordinate 11,073,937, forward strand.
TACATAGGCAACATAACAACAATGGATAACAGTTTCGGACCACTTCCGTACAATTTTGAGCCAGCTAGCCGTGAGGGAGAACAGCAACCACCTAAAAGGGGGAGACACCATGGCAATAGGAGCAGGGCTGTAGTGGAGGGTAAACGCACGTAAACGCCGTTTACGCACCTCTGGAATTTAGGAAATAGCGTTTACGCACCTCTAAATAGCGTTTACGCACCTCAAAGTTCCCTGTGCCTTGTATTCTGCCGTTGGAATAATCGGAAATAAATTTAGTATCATTTTAAAACACCTAAGACAAAGTTTCATATGGTTGAACAAATAAACGCTGTAATCTGAATCATTTTCATCTGCGCTGTAGGCCTATGCTAATATGGTCTGTGACCCTCCAATCAGTGCCTTGCGGCTGCGGCGGCAACACCAATCAGGATCCAGGAAAATATGTAAACAGGAAGTATGTAAACACATGGCCCTACGCGTTGTGGATTATCATGCCTGCCTACCTGTCATTAATTAGCCATGGATATCAGGCGATTTTTGAAGAGACCTTCGAGTGCTCCCACTCCAACAGATGCCCGAAAAAGGCCTCAAGTACAAAGTAAGACTGAAGATTATCAATTCACATGAGTTGTTTTTGTGATTTATAAATCAATTTTACTTGACGAACTATTAAATGACTACGATCATTCAGATTGGCCAATGCGTAGTCATGCTATCCGTGTACTGCCCATGTCAAAATGAGCGAAAGTCAGTGAGAGTTTTATTATCCATATCAAACTTCGGTCGCTATGTTAAAGGCACCCAGTGCAACTTTATGTAAACATTCAATGAAAAATAAACATTCAATTTCTAGTCTTTTTTACACGTAGTAAGTTTCAATAACTCCATACCATTACATATCGACATTCAAGGAGCAAAGATGAGACGTCGTTGTGTGGTGAGAACTGATAGAAAATCGTAAACAACAACAATCGCCGGTGGGGAGAAGCCATTTTTCGTGTAAAAAAGACTAGAAATTGAATGTTTATTTTTAAGCCTCGAAAGTTGCACTGGGTGCTGTCACGTTAAAATTGTACCGGGGGCGAAAATTGTACCGGCCTACGTCATCGTTTGTTTACATCCTGACAACCTGCCCGGCAACAGACGATGCGATGCAGAAAACATGTTTCCAAACGACGAAATAACATAGTACAGATAGCGGATCGCTATCTGTATTATGATAGATAGCGATAACACTTGTTTTTACTTTATATTTGTATTGTATTTAATTGTTTAATCGAAACAATAAAAAAAATTAAATGACGCCTCAAATCACGTAGGAAGGTTCTTGAACATTCTAGACTATGAAACCTGCTTAAAACACTCAGTTTACTAGCTAAATTCGATTAAACAATTCAATACAATACAAATATAAAGTAAAAACAAGTGTTATCTAGCGATCCGTTATCTGTATTATGTTTCAAGAACCCTCCTACGTCATTTGACGCGATCGCCCGTTTCGCGGGCAAAACATTTGTCATTTGACGCGATCGCCCGTTTTGCGGGCAAATTTTTTTATTGTTTCGATTAAACAATTAAATACAATACAAATATAAAGTAAAAACAAGTGTTATGGCTATCTATCATAATACAGATAGCGATCCGCTATCTGTATTATGTTATTTTCGTCGTTTGGAAACATGTTTTCTGCATCGCGTCGTCTGTTGCCGGGCAGGTTGTCAGGATGTAAACAAACGATGACGTAGGCCGGTACAATTTTCGCCCCCGGTACAATTTTAACGTGACAGTGCCTTTAAAGCCTCAATTTGGAGATGCGAGGTTGGCGGTTGCAGCCGTGGACTCCGCGGCTGAACCGTGGATCGGGCGGATGACGCGACAAAAAAAATATTTTAATTAAATTCGGGCGGTTGGCGGTTAAACCAATAAAAATAAAAATATTTATAAATATTTTTATTTTATATATTATAAATATTTTTATTTTATTATTTATTTTCTTTAGAGTTATTTTCCCAGCAAACTGGCCTGTTCCCCTAGAGGAACCGTATGGGGAATCCAAGTTGAAACAACTTGCCCAAAGGTTCAGACTTGATGACAGAAAAATTCTTGAAGGCTATAGGGATTTTAAGGATAACTCAAGCATCATTCCAGAAAACCTTGCACCACTCCTGAATATCGACCATCTCATTCCAGTTAGCACTGCTGAGTGTGAGAGGGGGTTCAGCTTAATGAACATCATAGTGTGCCCCCTGAGATGCAGTCTGCACTTGGTCACAGTGTCGTCCTTGATGTTTATTTAACTGAATGGCCCACCACTCACAAAGTTCAATCCAACACGTATGTGAAGTCCTGGCTGGTGAAGCACAGGTGAGCCATGAACCCCAGAACACGCCCCTGCAAGGCAGGACCTGACGTGGAGGACAAGGAGGCCCTCTGGGCACTACTGCGAAAAGCATGCATACTATAGGCCTAATACACACACATACACAAATGCCATAGATAGATAGTTCTTAATCTACACATACTTTTCTTTACTGTTGAAATTGGAATAACTTGAATAAACTACAAACACATTCATTGACTGTCATTGATTGATTTAATATGACTTTAATTGATAACATAATGGAATATAGCCAGGCTAGCCTTAAAGAGTCGCAACACTTTGCGTTGCATTGCGTTGTGTCGAGGTCGGCCTGATCACAAAATTCATAGTTTACCCACCTCTAATTTGACCACTACAGCCCTGAATAGGAGGGAGATAGAGTTGTGGTGTCAGGAGAATTATGGTGAACCAGGAGCGGCTGAACATCAACACGGCCACGGAGGAAGAGCTCATGACCCTGCCCGGCCGGGGTCAACCGCCCCGTGGCGCGGAGCATCGTGGAGTACCGGGCATCGGGGGCTTCAAGAAGGTGGAGGACCTAGCGCTGGTGAGTGGGATAGGCGCCACCAAACTGGAGATTATTAAAGTGGAGATCTGCGTGTCGAGTAGGACCAGTTCGTCGCAGCACTCCCCGTCCTCCCTGCGGAGAGACCCGGAGCATATGTCCTCCTGCAGCGGCATGAACATCAACACCGCCACCCCGCCGCAGCTCATGAGCATCCGCGGCATCACGGAGAAAATCGCCCGGAACATTGTCGCCTATCGGACCCAACACGGTCCGTTCAAGAGCATCGAGGACCTGGTTCGGGTCGATCACATAAACTGCTCCCTACTGGACAAGATCCGTTTCCAGGTGTTTGTGGAGCGCTCAAGAACTCCGTCCACCAATACCAACGGCGGGCTGACCTACACGGGTCGGTCCCATCCGAGCCCAACCTCGTTCAGCCTCCGGAGCGAAGACCTCGACCTCCCGCCGGGAGGACCCACGCAGATGGTGTCCCTGCGGCCCCGCGTGGCACCGGCCCCGCGTGGCACCGGCCCCGGGCCCGCGGGACGGCCGGGCCGCGGTGCGCCTGGCCACCTGGGACCTTCAGCGCTGCTCCAGTGAAAAGGCCAACAACCCTGGCGTCAAAGAGGTCGTGTGTATGCCCCTACTGGAGAACGAGTGAGTACAACTAACGTGAGGGTTTGCAGGCTCGAAAGCCTGCTCCATCCTTTCTCCGATCGGGGAAACTGTGAAATCGGAGATGGTCGGACAGGAGGTCGGAGTTGGAACAACCCCCACAGATACAAAACCTCATCTCGTCGATTAGAAAAACCCAAAAACCACAGGGGGGGGGGGGAATACAAGACCCCTCACCGCGGTAACTACTCACAACTACGCATAGAGCTGAGGCAGCAACAGCGACCGCGTCTACCAATTCTACGTAATATGACGCGTTTGACGTATCACATAAAAAAACAACGGTTTTTGAAGCCTTGCTCAAAATAGTCACTTTAAAACTGGATTTTTTGCCGATATACTTTTTTAAACTGATAAAATCCTGCATTTTAATTTCAATGAGCAATTTTCAGAGAATGTTATGCATAAATATTTTTAAAAACATTAACTTCCAATACGCACTTTAACATGTTTTCTTGTCATCTGCATATTTTTGTCTGCTGTTTATTCTATTGGTTCTCATTATCATAACCAGAACATTCTATGCTCATGACTAAAGCAGCTTCTAAATTAAAATGAGTCGAGATTAGATTAAAAGATAATCACAAATGTGGCGTTTTCAGAAGGCAGAGCCAACGCCAGTGTTTCTATCAAAAGGTATAGACTATATATCTACTGACTAGCGTATTAACTACAGTACTAAGTATCTGTCCTATCTGCCACGGGAGCCTTCTGCTTGATGGAAAAGTATTCTGCTGCCTGTGACCCTGTCCTAGCTTTATATATGTGTGCGTTGTGTGCTTGATCACACAGCGAGAAAATAAATAAGATACTTCCATGAGGATGGTGGGGCCTATTTCTTGGAACACGGGGACTGGAACATACTGTATAGTGTTTGGTGTTGACATTTAGATTGGCCTATATGGGGGAGGGTGGGGGGTCATATTTTTGTGTCTGACCACGTTGCAAAAACACGTGCACACAGACTCAATGCAGACAGAGAGAGTGAGAGAGAGGTAGAGAGAGAGAGGGGGAGATTTGGCTACTGCCCAGGACCAACACATCTTTGCACTCAGCGATGTTCTATTGAGGAACATTGCTCCAATTTTCTTAGAAATCCTGCAGAAAATGGGTCAAAGTTTACCCCTTGCCCCTCCGTCTCTGATACAGACCATTTCAGTGTCCCGCTGGTACAGACCATGTCAACATGCATGTCTCTCTGGTACAGAACATGTCAGTGTGCATGTCTCTCTGGTACAGACCATGTCTGTCTGGTACAGACCATGTCTCTCTGGTGCAGACCATATCTCTCAGACACAGATCATGTACATTGTGTTGTTTTCCCAAACATGCCCCTTAGACCCTTGGTTGAGAAGCCAGTGCATCTAAATATTATGGGGTTGTTATGTAACCACGCTATGTTTGGTTTCCACTGCCCTCTCGTTTTAAGATGTCAACGAGAAGTCTCCTGGCATTTGCCCTATGCCAAATGTTTTTTTCTAAACCATTGGAAGAGTTGTATCCTTACCAAAGTGTTGTTTTCCCACTTGTGTCTGGTTCTGAATGTTCCTGGCACGAAAACAAAATCTGAGGTTCCAATCGCCTTTTCTTTTGCTGACGAAAAAGAAAGAGGAATGACACATTTGTTGTGACATTTTGTCTGTGATAAACGGCTGGCCGGTTTTGCTTTTGAAATACTTATAATATTTTCTGCCCTACGAATCAACCACCCTCTAATTTGCTGTCCTCAATGTGTCAGAAGATGTTTATCTTCTGACTCATTGTTTCAGCCACAAACCACACCCTGTATACATGTACATTGTGTTACGCTCTGCTATTTACAGTGGGTTGTCTTCTTTTAATGACTTCTTTGCTGATACAATGAGCCTGAGTAATTGCAAATACGCCTGGTCAGCAAAGCATTTAGTCTTTTTGACCGTTTGAGGTAACACTTGCCAGATGTTGAAGGAGACCTTTTTCTTCAACAACTAAAGCCTGATTCTGCAGTATCTGCTGTTCTGGTTCTGTCTGGTTTCAACCGTAGATTTGAAACAAATGCGTAATAACAACATTGGATATTCAGATGATTATGATATTTGTAAGGATTAGATTGTGGACGTTAATGCACCGAAATGGAATGTTTGATACAGACGCTGTATACACAGGCTCTTATCCTCTGAGACGACAAATCCAAGAGAAGAACCTGCATGCTGCCGTGTCCCCAGACTGAACCTTGACCCTTGACCTTGGCCTGGTCAACCGGGAGGAAGCAAATCCTTCTTTCAAAGTGCGTTAAGGAGAAAGCGATGGGGCCACTAATGGACTCTGGTCTCTTTAGAGCCCCTAGTCCTTCCCTGCATGCCCTGTGGCCTCGAGGTCAGCTTTGGCCCCTGAGCAGAGGCTGACCTGGCCCTCCGCTTCTGCCACCAGGCCCCAGAGCCATATGTTACCATAAACTCCCACACACCACAAAGAGAAGTCAAACAATGACCAATGTTTTTTGTTGCCAAAGGATAACCACCACCATAACCATGAATCACAAGCACCCTCTCCTGTGAAGTATTGGAGCCATCACATGCACTATCTCTGGTGAATTAAATAGGAGTCATCACAGGCACCCTCTCCTGTGAATGACATAGGAGCTATCACATGCACTATCCTGTGAATGCCATAGGGCCAACTAGCAAATAGAAGCCGTCTTCCATAACCCAATCAATGTAGGACCTGTTTATCTGCTCTCGTAGCGCTTTTGGACACCCTGATCCACCCTGACACGTCACACCGTCTCTCTGTCCGAATATGTCAATGTAGGGAGAGACAGCACATCTATCATTGCACATAGGGGAGTGGTACGGTTTAATCGATACTGCACCTGGCAGATTTGATCCATTCATCAAACCACGCCGTGACTAACAAATGGCACGGCTCATAATTGTAGGCTTTGTAGTGAACCAGGCCTGTACAGCCATTAGACAGCAGCCTCTGATGCTGGTCTCCTGCCTCATTTATCAACAATGCTGATGATTTGATGCTCCTTGATCTCATTTACACCCATAGGCCCAGAAGCACAGATACCAGGCACTGGCTGAGGAGGAGCAGGGGGAGGGCAGGTCTGGAAAAGGCCAAATTAAACATCCTTTTAGTCACTGTGCATATTGGGGAGGAAGGGGAGGGAGAGAGAGAGA